>NW_026441741.1:0-94000 GCF_025612915.1 Magallana angulata
ACAGTTTTGTTCATGAAAAGAAAACTGTTCAAAACGACAACGAATTGATCTGCATGGAGGAAAAGAAACGAGCGAAAGGAGTGAGTAAAGTAGTCGTGCAATCAAGCATTCACCACGAGAACTACAAAAGTTGTTTGTTTTATAGAGAGTTCCAGAAGGAATCAATGGTGGCGTTTAGGTCGTTAAACCATCAAATATACACCATTGTTTTAAACAAAACAAGTTTGAGCCCCTATGACGACAAAATACATATTCTTGACGACGGGATTCACAACTTAGCGCACGGTCATTATAGGACACGAGATGTATAAGTGTTGGTATTATCATACCATAACTGTAGAACGAATGACTATATTATATCAAAACCACAATGTCAACAGATGAATTCAAAAGAACTTAAAAAACAAACTGCTTAAGGGACTTCAATGCTATATTATTTTTTTAATTGTAAATGTATATTTGTATGTATTATACGCAACTTTTTTCATGCTTTTTTCTGTACAACACTTTTCACTAAAATGCGTGTTTAATGAATTATATCAGATATAGTCAAATGTATTGTCACCATTGAGCGATGATTATGTCGGTCATTTTAACTTTGTATATTATGTATTCTGAGTATGTCTAACAAAATGTAAATAAATACATGAAAACAAAGCTGTGGTTTTTGTATTTAAATATGGTTCATCAAAAGTTCCCGGGGGTGCCACCGCGGATCCTTAAGATACCGGATCCCTTAATCCGGAGACCAAGGGTTCCGGAGACCTTGATTCCGGAGACCAAGGGTCCCGGAGACCTTGATTCCGGAGTCCAAAGGCACCGGAAACTAAGAATCCAGAGTACTAGATAGAAAACAAGCATGTAGGTGTAATCATTATAATCAGTTTCACTTACATATATGCAAATGAGATCATGTGACATAGTCTATAAAAATGATAAACAAAAACCATTTCCGTCATAGTACGGAAGAACTTCAGAGGATCAACATGTACACCTGTAATCTATGCTCCAATGTTTATGTTTGGCCTGATAGTTTAAAAAGACATTTGAAATATAAACATGACATGCAAGAATCTGAAGTGTTACGACAACAACAACAACAACAACAACATGAGATACAACACCAGGAGGGGCAACAACAACAACAAGATAGACAACAACAGGAGAGGCAACAACAACAACCACAACAACAGGAGAGACAAGAACAAGACCGGCAACAACAACAATTACAACAACAGGAGATGCAACACCATCATCAACAACAACAACAGGAGAGGCAACAACAACAACAACAATATCAAGACTTTGTATTCCAACATCCCTTCACAGCTAATGTGTCAGGACCGACCTGTTCTGGAAAGACATATTTTGTTAAAATGTTGTTGCAACACTGTAAAACCAAGGTTTCTCCTCCTCCTGAGAGAATCTTGTGGCTGTATAAACGATGGCAACCTCTGTATGACATCATAAAATCCACTGTGCATCCTTCTGTTGAATTCATTCAGGGTATACCATTAGATTTTGAGCAAGATTCCTTTATTCATCCTGGAACCAGGAATCTGATAATTTTAGATGATCTTATGTCTACAGCAGCTAAAGATTCCAGAATTAACGAGCTATTTACGGAGGGTAGTCATCACAGAAACTTGTCAGTCCTGGCAATCAATCAAAATCTGTACCATAACAAGAATCCGACTCAGAGACGAAATTGTCACTATCTCGTCCTGTTTAATAACCCCGTGGACAGACAGCAAGTCATGACTTTGGCTCGACAGATGTATCCCGAGAACCCTCAACATCTTTTAAGACATTTTAAGGAAGCCACCTCTTAACCTTACGGATATCTACTTATCGACCTGAAACCAACCACATCTGAACATTTGCGCATGCGCAGAGATATTTTATCGTCTATAAAACCGAGCAAGACGGAACATGTTCCTCACTATTCTAACGACCCGCCTAACAAGCAGACGCATCTTCAGCCTTCAGCCTAAGGATCAGTTTTCAGAACAGACAGAAACTAGCATTCCTTTCAACGACGCATCAAACAATCAGACGTATATCAAAGCTTCTTCCAATGATCAACAATTGACGTCATCAGAAAATACAGAAACAGACCTTCTCTCTGAAGATATGCCTTCCAGCGATGATTGTGGTCTTCTTTTTGAAAATATCCACGACTTGCAGAGACATGTGAAGCGTTGGTACCCAGAAAACTTTTCCTTAAAAAGAAAACGGGGCGATGAGGATGCTGAAGATCAACCCCTTTCGAAGCGAGTTTTGATAAATCCCGAAGAGAAAGAAGAGGAACAGGAAAACCAGGAACATGAAGTCTTTAACTATCTTATGAAACGATCCAAAGAACATAACGAAAAGCAATGGGACCAAAAATACGATAAATATATTAAAGAAGGTCTATCCAGAAAAGACGCCAGAGTAAAAACAGAGGAAAAAATGATTTCTAAAGACATCAAAAGATTCTCAGAGAACTATGGATTAATCATCTTGTTCATCCTGCAGTTACAAAACGGACCCATTCACTCGGAAATTATGAGAGATGTTAAACATTTCCTTTCCGATGGTCATAATGAACAGGCATCTGTCAAAATGGCCTTGAACAAAAACCGCCATCTTTTGGAGGAAGGGTGGAATGAGGATACCGACTCTGAAAAGGAGGATGTCGATTCTAAAGAGGAGGAAGTCGATTCTGAAGAGGATAAAGCAAGTCAGGAATCAGATAATGAAGAAAGTTCTAAGACTATTTCCTTTTCATTCTTTCATAGTATATACAAATAAGGATGTGTGTTCAAAATAAAGAAGGAAACGAAGATTGTTATTATTGTTTTTATTATCGTGATATATGTCACGTGATTTGATATATCTTATAAAAGGTGGAAATATTCACATGTTTCCTCATTCCAACGGTGAGACTTGAAGTGTCAACATGTTTTGGGAGGATTATTTAGCAAAGATATACTACGATCCTGTCAATGCCGGAAGTTTCTCGGGACCTGAGAAATTATATAGATTTGTAAGACAGGAGGGAAAATACGTCTTGAGTAAATACAAGATCAAAAAATGGTTACAAAGACAAGAAGCCTACAGTCTTCAGAGAGGTGTTCGGAGACCTTTCAAGAAAAACAAAGTTATGGCCCTTGGCATCGATGATCAATGGGATGTTGATTTGATGGATATGTCAAAATATAGGAAGGAAAACGACGGGATTGCATTTGTACTAATCGCCATCGACATATTTTCTAAATTCCTGTGGATGCAACCTCTGAAGGACAAAAAAGGTGAAAGTGTCACTGCAGCTTTTAAAAATATTCTTCGAGAAGGCCGTCATCCTACCAGAATTCGCTCAGAAAAAGGTCAAGAGTTCCGATCCCGAGCGTTTAGTGCCTTATTGAATGAGGAAAACATCGATCATTTGTATGCTCAAAATACCGAAGTCAAAGCCAATTATGCGGAACGAGTGATAAAAACGATCAAGACTAAAATGTATCGATACATCACCTACAAACAATCGTATCGTTACGTTGATAAGCTGCAGGACTTTGCCAGAAATTACAATGCAACCTATCATAGAACAATTGGCATGGCTCCCGTTAAAGTGACCAAGGATAAGCAAACAGACCTTTGGTGGAAGATGTATTGGCCCAAAAGGACACCCGTTATATCAAAAACAAAACGAGTACAGAAACCCTATAAATTCAAAGTAGGGGATCATGTACGAATCAGTCATCTAAGAAACATATTTTCACGCGAATACGACGAGAAGTGGTCTGGAGAAATTTTCATTGTATCGGAAAGACAACTAAGAGGAGGATTGCCTATATACAGACTCAAAGACTATCTAAACGAAGTGATCAAAGGAACATTTTACCAAGCAGAACTACAGAAAGTGGACGTTCGCAAAGATGACGAATTCAAAGTGGAAAAAATATTACAATCTAGAGGACGAGGACCAAACAAGCAATACCTTATAAAATGGTTAAACTGGCCTTCAAAATTTAATTCCTGGGTCAATGCAAACGACGTGAAAGCTTATGTATGACTGTTAATGTGTATTGTACTTAAATTTTGTGACTATGTATATAAAAAGAATAAACGTATATGTTACCAAACAAGTGTTGTTATTATATATCTTTGAAATGTTTGTTTGTATAAGTTACCTGCTCGTGTCTATTATCATGATTTATGATGCGTGAACACACCTGGCATTTAAATGTCCAAGTTCATTGAGACATGTATCTACCTGTGATGATTAGACATGTTTTTACCTGTAGTATTTCGGTTGAGTAAATCTCCATTTAAATGCGTTTTCAATAGGACCTTTCGTTCCTTTTGTTGTATACACCTTTTATCGATTAGACGAAGGGTTTTATTGTTTACGTCATGGAAAACTCCCATTAGGGGTTGAAAGAATCCCCTTTATACATTTTGCGATCAACTCTATTATTTACATTGATTATCTATCAATGACGTGGCATTAAGACATATCTAAATGATAATTGTTTTAACAAAGGCTCATAGGGATGAACAAAAGAACAAAGGTCAAAGAGGTAGGGTTATAAAATAGAACGTGGGGGATAAACAATAGAACAAAGGTCATCGGGTGAACAATAATAGGGGTTAACATATGGAACGAATGATGTTGGGATTTCCATGGTTATGGATGACGTCATTGGTGTTGCTATGGTTATGGATGACGTCAGAGGCTCCTCAGAGGATCTTGAGGAGCCCATAGTAAGGTATCTGGCCCAGAAAGGGTACTTTTACACTACTGGTGTGTTTTAGCATAAGTCGGTTAGTTTGAGAACATAGAAAAAGTAGTGATCTATAGATTATTCATGCGCTACTTTGACCTCTTGACCCATAATGATGTTATGCAGAAATAACAGCTGATTGCGTAAACAGTGTTATATAAGGGAAAACATTTGCAAGTGTAAATATTTATATGTATTCTCATTCGTCATATCATTGCATACCATAGCATAGCATACAACATGTTTTCATAAGAATAAATGTCTACATTGCATATTAATATTAAACTTTGGCTTAATTAGAGCCTTCTACTTCCAACAAAAGACTATTGTTTTTGTAAGGTTTCTTTTTTCTCTATTTTTCATTTTTATTATTAAGGTCTTCCTTTTCCAATGGAAGACCTTATTGTTATTGCTTTGTTTCTTTTACTTTTTTATTTTCTTACCCTTTTTTGTACAAGCGATTTCTTGAAAACAACTCGACCGATTTCAATGAAAATTTCATATCTTGTAAATATTGATAAAAACCTTTTATATAATTTTTATTTTATTTTAATGAAGTCATTTCCGTTCGAGAGATATTGACGTTTTAGCGATTTTTAGAGGATCTGCTTGAGGATCTCCTCCTAAACGAAAAAAGATATTGAATTTAAATTTTTAGGGGTTGTAGACGAAAGATTGTAGATGTGTTTAAAGGAATTTATGATTGTCTGGCTTCAAAGGCGTCTGGACCCGAACATCGAGTTTAAAAATCACGTGATTTTGAATGGTTTTCGTTCTTTATCTCTTTTCTTAAGAATATTTGTACATAACAGATAGAAAATAATGATATTTACAAGAGCTTTCGTTTGATATCAAGAAAAAGAGGCTGGTTCCTCACATTAGGGGCCATAAGGGCTCTAAAGTCTTTCTTCCATAGCAATTTAATGAGAAATATTTTGTAATGTGTTTTAGAAGCAAAAATGTTTATTTTACACTTATAAAACTATACAATATAAAAAATTGAATCATGTGTTACGTACATGTAATTAGGTTTAAAGGGGCCAGAAGTTTAAAACTTTGATCAATTATATTTCAAAAAGGACAAATATTTTGAAAAGCATTATAGAATAAAAGATGCTTAGAATGATGTTTTAAACAATATTTAATCATAAAAATGTCCTTTTCTGGTCCCAATAAGGAGATAAGGGTTCGGCCCCTTAAACATTCTATCCCAGATAGCTAAAAAACGGTAACGAATTTCTAAACACTTGTTGAACAAAATATGTTTAATATCATAAAACCTTTCATATGATGTCAAGAAAAAGGGGCTGGCCCTTCAATTCAGGGGCCAAAAAAGCTCTAAAGTCTTTCTTCCATAGCACTTTACTGAGAAATATTTTGTTATATTATTAAGAAGCAGAAATGTTCATCATACACTTATAAAACTATATATTATACAAATTTTATCATGCGTTACGTAATTAGGGATTTTAAGGGGCCAGAAGTCCAAAACCGCGATCAAGTATATCTCAAAAAGGACAAATATTTTGGAAAGCAATATTGAATAATAAATGCTTAGAATGATGCGCTAGTCAATATTCAATCATCAAAACTTTGTCATATGGCCCCAATAAGGAGTTAAGGGGTCAGCACCTTAAACGGTCTTTACAAAATAGCTCAAGAATAGTATCAAATTTTTAAACACTAGTTGAACAAAATATGTTTAATATCAAAAGACCTTTCATTTGATATCAAGAAAATTTAGGGACCATCAAGGCTCTGATGAAGTCTTTCTTTTATAGCACTTTACTGAAAAATAGTTTGTTATTTGTTTAGGAAGCAAAAATGTTCATCTCACATTTTATTTAACAATAAATTAAAATTATTTTATCATGTGTTCCGTAATTGGGGGTTTTAAGGGGCCAGAAGTCCAAAACTTTGATAACATATATCTTAAACAGAATAAATATTTTTAAAAGCATTTTTTAAAAAGTCACTAAAGAATAATAATGCTGAGAATGATGTTCCTAACAATATTCAACTATCAAAATTGTTTTTATGTTGCCCCGATCAGGAGATAAAGGGTCAAATATTAAAGTCAAGGTCATGTTACCTTAAAAAAATCGCACGGAAGACCTCGTCGTTGCTTGCAACGAGATCGTGTTTAGTTATTCTTCTTTTTCTTAACATTTTTCTTAAAACTCAAATATCTTAAATTAATAAAACGAATTTATATAAAATTTTCACAAATGATATAAAATATCAAGGTCTTTTATCACGTACATTGTTGTTGATGACTTCACTTCTGGTCGGCCGTTTTATTAGTTTTTCATTTTGTAAAAAGTGATTTTGTCCTCCCTTTTTTCGCAAAAACAGTTAAAGTTTCAGGAATAATAGATATTTGAATTCCTAGGACCGATCAGGTAAAACCACGATCGTCCGTCACTTCCGGTCCGCACAAGGAGCAATTTGGAAAATTGTGTCTTAAAATTTTTTTAAATTAAAAATTTTACATTTTTTCCCACCAGAATATGTTTTAAACTTATCAGATTTAAGATGAGGAGGTCATCCGTCACTTTCGATCGTCACCGGAAGTGATTTTAAAAATTTCGATTTTTGGAATACGTTTTGCAGACATTTTGTACTAAATACAAAACTAAAAACCGTTTTAAGATCGGACAACGCATTGCAGAGATATTTTTAAAAATGGCCTTCTCCGGAAATCTTATTTTGCAAAGTAAGTCCAAAAATTAGTTTAAAAGGAAGTTAATATAGTAACTCGTACCAAATGTCAACATTTTATTTCAACCTATCATTAATTCATAATGAAACGGAAGACCCACTCGTTGTTCACAGCGAGATCGTGTGTAGTTCTTATCATAATTCTTATCATGTTACATTGGAATGTTTGGAACTCTGTGTATGGAGGCGTTTTGTTCAAATCCTAAAGCATACCATAGCATAGCATGCCATATCATCGAGTTCTTCATTCAATTTATCATGGCATAGCAAAACAATCTCACAGCATTGCAGTTATTTCTCATTGTATGTCATTTAAATCGCATACTATAGCAGAAAATTGTAAAAGATAAATATGACCCATCATGTTTCAACTAACCCGACACTATATTTTGAAGTTGGGTAGGTGGGTTAATAATTTTGTCTTGCTAGGGTATAATTGAAAATACATTATAAATTAAAATGAAAAAATCAATCAATTATCTTGTTAATTACAAAACTAAAAAAAAAACTATGATTAGTTGTAAAACCAATTGTCATACTTGTACTTATGGAATGTAAAGCAAATTTAACAGCAAATTCACAATTTGAAATTGTTTATCTTACATGTAAATTTAAACATGTTTGGTTCAATTACTAGATGTACATGAATAGATTCATTATCATTACGGGCCGCCAGAGGGCGGTCCGTTATTTGATATACATTTAGATATTGTAACTGCGTTTCTGTGGGATAGTTTTTTGAAAATATAGAATTATTATTATGCTTATTTTTATGAATTAAAAGTAAATTTGAATGAAGAAATGTGTTATTTATGCCTTAAAAAATATTACATATTGTTTGTTTTACTCTAAATGTTAAGTAGGTCATAAACTGTCATGTTAGGCGCGTTTTTATCGAGACTATAATCTATATGGAAAATTTCAGAGCTTTTTCATTCTGTATCGGGATCGGTATACGGGACATACTAAAGACCTGAAATACTTACATGTAAGACCTGAATGACATGAAATTTTATACAATTGAAATATTTGAATTCCTATGTTCTGCGTGAAATAAATTTTTGATTCAATGACATGACTTTATGTGTGTATTTGTATTTCATGTGAAATGTGGTAGACAAATATAATTAAATGACAACCATACCGATTATTTACGCAAAAATATGAAAGACCTGAAATTTGAATTGACCTGACTTTAAATTTCAGCTGACTTGATTTATTATACCCGCACTTTCTAAAGAAAGTTCGGGTATATTGTTGTTACCCTGTTCCGTCCGTCCGTCCGTCTGTCATGTTTTACTTTCTCAAACTGCTCTTACATCTTATAAACCAGCAAACTGAACTCTTGGAGTTTGATTTGGGGTATCATGTTGTTTTGTAAAAAGGTTTCAAATATTCTCTGTTAGTCCTGGGGGTCAAATAATTGGTAAAAAAAAATGACGTTTTCTCGCAAAAAACCTTCTTCCTCGAACTCCTCCTACATTTTCAACAGTAGACAAATCATCTCTCGGAATATGTTTTAGGGTATCCTAAAGATTCGCAATAAGGTTTCGGAATTTTAAATTTTGACCTGGGGGTCATTTAATGCCTGAAAAATGACGTGTTTTTTTTTTTTTTTAATGGTTTCAAAAAATGGTTTTTTGGCAGTAGCCAAATGATCTTCTAGAATATGATTGGGGGTGTCATATTGAAGTGTGATCAGGTTCCAGAATTATTTTTTTTATTAAGAGGATCAGTGGGCAACAAAAAAATGACTTTTTTTGCAAAAAAAGTATGGCTCCTCTTACAACTTTTGGAGTAGCTACATGTACGTCAACTCTTGGGATATAATTGAGGCTGTCCTATAGATGTGCAATAAGGTTTTAAAAATTTAAATTTCATCCAGGGAGTCAAATAGTAGCAGAAAATTGACGTTTATCACTAAAAAAAATATAGATTCAAGAGCTCCTGTTATGAATTAATGGATATACACATCATATCTTGGGATATGATAGGGACTGTTCTATAGATGTGCAGTAAGGTTTAAAAAAAATTTAAATTTCATCCAGGGAGTCAAAAAGTAGCAGAAATTTTATCACTTAAAAAAAACATAGATCCTAGAACTCCTTTTATGATTAAATGGATATGCACATCATATCTTGTTCCATAGATGCGCATTACGGTTTTGAAAAGTTTAATTTAACCCTGAGGCCCATTACCTACAAACCTTTTGATGCCCTTTAAGGAACAAGAATATATATGGTTAAAGGTGGGGATCTCAACCGTTTTCGAGATATTCGTGCACTTCCTGTTCGAGTGGGACATGACCACCCCCGGGGCCCATGACCTACATAACGTCTGATGCCCCTTGACACAAGGAACAAGAATATATATGGTTTAAGGGTTGGGATCTCAACTATTTTGAAGATATCAAGGGACTTGCTGTTTGAGGGGGTCAGGACCACCCACAGGGCCCATGACCTACATAACATTTGATGCCCCTTGACGTCAGAAACATGAATATATATATGGTTTAGGGGTCATGATTATAACAGTTTCTGAGATATATGGTAATTTTAAATTCCTTGGGGGTTGGGATGACCCTAGGGGTCAGATCTAATAAACCCTATATATATTGCCAGTAACAGTCAATATATGATTATGAAAACCCTATATTATTATCTTTGTCCATTTTCAAGTTACCATTTACAATAGAGTCTACGATTCTTCCTACAAGGTTCAATGTAAGACCCCCCCCCCCCCCTTTTGACCCCCGCCCCCCCCCCCCCTAAAAGTGGTTGTCTAACCCAAAATAAGAAAAATCAAACCAGTGTGCACAACTAGATATGCAGGCCTATCATATCCTAGAGTTTTGTACAATGCTGTTCAGCAATCTCTGAGAAACAAGTTCAGGGCGGGAAAGAAAAAGACGAAGAATAATAATACATGTATTAAGAACCGTACAAAAACAATAAGTCTCCAAATTTCATTCGGGAGACTTAATAATAAAGATTAAATAGAGATAGGATCATCAAACATCAATAATTGAAAGATAATTTACAATTTCTGATTCTAAGGGGGTCAGGATGACCCCTTAGGGTCATGACTTACATGCCATAATGATCTGATGCACCAAGGCCTAAGGAGGAATAAAATCTTTTGATTAAGGTGGGGATCTCAATGGTTTTCATGATATTTGATAATTTCAGGAAGAACACTTGGGATCATGACCTACATACCATCTGAAATGCCTTGAACAAAGAAACAATAATATAATACACATGTATGTACATGATATATGATTCAATTTAAGAACCCAGATATAGATCAATGATCATCTATGTTTTGTAATACTTCCTATGTATAGATACATGTATTAGTTTGTGTTTTGTTCTATACTATTCATGTTCATGACTGAAGTATGGCTTAGTCTTATTTTAAATTACATTAAAAAAATTGTCAAATATATGATTTGGAACCCCCACCCCCAAACAAACTCAAATATAACCCCCCCCCCTTAATTGTCGAATGATCTATTAAAATCAAAATATAATTTGGGTGTCTAAAAAACTTTTATAAACTGGTAAAAAAAATTACATTACACCTTGCATAATTGACAAATGATCTATTGAGATATGATCAGAGGTCATATTTCTACCTTGGGATCAATAACTAGTATTCATTGACAAGTTAAAATTATTAACAATAAATGATTCAAATTATAAATATTTATACTCCACATTCACCCCCCCCCCCCCCCCCCAATCTAACCTGGTTCTAAAGAATCAGTCCTCTTAATACATTCTTACATGTGTACAGTAGCAAATTTTAAATCATTTCTTGATAGCTTTTTCTCTCCTGCCGCACATTAACATTTTAGAAATTGCTTAATTCAATTTTTAAGATTTATAAACAAAATGCTATATGCATGTGTATTCGCCTATTTGGGGCAATTGTAAAGTCTCCTAAACAAAGCAGTGTCATCATTCGGCTAGGAATTACCCACATGGATCAAACACCATATACGAATAAGATAAAATACTTTATTATTTCTAGTTCTAGAATGTCAGAGTGTCTCCAAGGGGGCATAATCTATATACAATTTTACGCGCAATGACACAAAGAGCAAGAATAAATTATATGGTTTAGGGATGAGGATCTCAGATCTCAGAAGTTAACAAAATATACAGTGTATCATCATTTCCTATTTCATAAAGGTGCGGGGGGGGGGGGGGGGTAAAGACAACACCTGGGGGTCATTAATGTACTTTACACCATTTGATGCATCATAATGACATTAGAAGGTATTTTGTATTTTCCTTTTTACTGGGGTCAGAACAGTCCCATAAGGTCATGACCTACATTGTATTTGATGCATTATAATACATTTAGAAAGAAATACTCCTTCCTTCCTATTATACACTTACTTACATGTAATACACAAATTTAATACGAAATTGTTTATACAGGGTCAATATAGGGTTAACACAATAGTGCAAGTCTGACAAATGAAAAAAATAACTGTTGCAATTAAAATGACAGAAACTTTACAAATGCGATAGGATAGGTAACGATGATAAGCTTATTTAAATATTTAAAGATGATGATACAGTATGCTGTCAAAGGGAGATCATGTAATAATTCCGGATATTTTAGGTTCGGCCCAGACCGGGTTTTTCTTTTAGTTCCTTTGTTTATGTCACGTGATACAAGGGTATAAATACGACAGTGAATCAGCTGTCGGCTGCTTAGTTGGAAATCAGCCGCAGAGAGAGGAAGTTGGTGAAGTTTAATAAAAGGTATTGTGTCAATACAGAGCTTGCCCGTTCGTAACGGTGTTAAGTGTTTTTGATAGGCCATAGAGATGTTGTCCTCTTGGTACTGTAGGCATTGCAGTCATTTTGGCTTGTCAGTCTTTCACAGTAGGCTTTCCTCGGAGAGGCTAGCCATGGTTCCTTTCTCTAGTGGCTGATCAGACTGTCGTCCAGGCCGTTGTGCCCACTGTCCGTCCTGAATAAGGCAGCCTACAGTGTGCACAGTGGTTGAAGGGCTACCACATATACTGTCCGTCCTGAATAAGGGAGTCTACAGTATATGCGGTAATCTGAGGACGGTCAGTCATTTTAGCTGAGTGGTTGACCTCAGTGGATTGTCACTGTGGGTGTGTACTGTCCGACCTGAACAAGGCAGCACCAGTACATCACACACAGTGTCAATTATATATATTTATTATACCCTTGTTTTGTTTGTAAATATTCTATATTCCCTGAAATTACTTGTTGATTATTAACCTAAGTAAGATTAGGCTATACCAATCATTTTTGATAATCAATAGAAAATCATTATATTAAAAACTTTTTTAGTGTACACCCAAAACCCTGGAAAAGACCAGGCACGAACCCTTCCCCTGGCAGTACAAGTAGCTCGGTACGTTACAGAAATTTGGTGGCAGCGGTGGGATTTTGGGTTAACAATTAAATACACTTGCATAGTTTTATTTGCTTTGTTTATATTTTGTTAGTTAGATTGTATCATTATATTGGGTGGCATATTTTGACATGATGACAGACCTGCTAGATGAATTAATGGGGCTTGAGGATGAGTTTAATAGACTTCAGGAGAGTATAAATAAAAGTAGGAGTAAAGCCGCAAGAGATTCAGAATTGCCTGAAAGTATGCGGAATTCCACAGAAGATCAAGACTACTTAGAACAGGGTGTAAGACCTAAACACATTAGGACAGACACCATAGAAAATCAAAGGCCTGAAAGCCCCCTCGATCCTGATAGACGTGTTGATAGAATGACAGATAGACCCTCATTTACTAGTACACCCTATCATGCAGATCTACCCAGATATGATTACAATTTACCAAGGGAGAGTAATGTTACGACTTGCGGGGGCACTGATATGACTCGAACAGACAAGTCTAAAAGTAGTTGTGTTAAGCCAGACAAATATGATGGAATTCCTTGTGGATTGACTTTATGTCTCATTTTGATGTATGTGCTGAATTAAATGAGATGGACATTGAGGAGATAAAAGAAGAAAGAGTTGTTTTGTTTGATATTTACATGTGCAAGTAAATGTTTTGTGGAAGATTTTTTAATAGGTCAACATGAACAGTTAGTCTGTCTGACATTTGGAGTTTTGATATTTTTATTATTTTGTGTGAATAAATGAATCTTAAAATTAGTTAAAAAAAAAAATCTTTGTATTTGATCTCCTGGTGTACATGCGGGACGCATGTCATCGGAGGCGTGGGTAGTGTAATAATTCCGGATATTTTAGGTTCGGCCCAGACCGGGTTTTTCTTTTAGTTCCTTTGTTTATGTCACGTGATACAAGGGTATAAATACGACAGTGAATCAGCTGTCGGCTGCTTAGTTGGAAATCAGCCGCAGAGAGAGGAAGTTGGTGAAGTTTAATAAAAGGTATTGTGTCAATACAGAGCTTGCCCGTTCGTAACGGTGTTAAGTGTTTTTGATAGGCCATAGAGATGTTGTCCTCTTGGTACTGTAGGCATTGCAGTCATTTTGGCTTGTCAGTCTTTCACAGTAGGCTTTCCTCGGAGAGGCTAGTCATGGTTTCTTTCTCTAGTGGCTGATCAGACTGTCGTCCAGGCCGTTGTGCCCACTGTCCGTCCTGAATAAGGCAGCCTACAGTGTGCACAGTGGTTGAAGGGCTACCACATAAACTGTCCGTCCTGAATAAGGGAGCCTACAGTATCTGCGGTAATCTGAGGACGGTCAGTCATTTTAGCTGAGTGGTTGACCTCAGTGGATTGTCACTGTGGGTGTGTACTGTCCGACCTGAACAAGGCAGCACCAGTACATCACACACAGTGTCAATTATATATATTTATTATACCCTTGTTTTGTTTGTAAATATTCTATATTCCCTGAAATTACTTGTTGATTATTAACCTAAGTAAGGTTAGGCTATACCAATCATTTTTGATAATCAATAGGAAATCATTATATTATAAAACTTTGTTACACTGGAAAAGACCAGGCACGAACCCTTCCCCTGGCAGTTCAAGTAGCTCGGTACGTTACAATCACATTTAGAAAGTGAAAGTAGAACTTATTTATGCTGGCATCTCATTATATTGTGCTACTGCTACTACATGTATTATGCTTACCTATATTGGTCAACATCATAATGATAATCCAATTAAAATACAATAATGAATTCCTTTAGCTGATCTTAACTAATCCTTTTCTGCATATGGAAAACACAGACATGAATGTATACACGTGAACCCATCTAACCGAAGAGCTGGGTAAAACTAGTACCCGCGAATGAGACCTGCAGACCTGTGTTGTGTACGTAACTTCAGACAAAGATCAGTTATTTGTAACATGCATGTATTTTTATGACTTATTCTTGAAATCCACTTGCACGATTTTATTAGGTAAATAACAGCTTTAAGGTGGTGCAGGACACCTGCATATTGTGATGTATACTTCCTATTGAGATAAACAATAAAGTATATTAAATATTAATTAAATATTTACCCCCCAAATAATGTTACCTAACATTGAAGCGCAATGGGTTAGAGCGTTTACATGTCTGTAAGAGCATTGGGGTCCAAGGTAAATTTTTGGGAATTTTACTATTGATATAAATGAATTTTCATGGGGAGGGGGGAAGGTCTGGACCCCTCACTCCCACTCCTTCTCTTAATCTGTGCACACGATGATGTAACTGTAGGCACACAGAAGCAAATCTAAAACCGGCAACCGCCATGGGGAGGGGGCATAATTTAATTTTTAATTTTCTTTGTAATAATTATATAGACCATTATACTTTCTATGACATGAAATGTTAAGATTATTGATTAACTGAAAATTCAACAGTTCAACCCCATATTACACATAAAGTGCTGCTCATGGGTATTATCATATTATCATATGGGAAGGGATCTCATCCGTCAATTTTTAAATGTATTACCGTAGCTTGCATGTGGCCTTCATTTTTAATTAAACTGGTACAAAACAGTGTTATTTAGGGGCAAACACTTGGTGCGGGTATTACTGTCTAATGACAGCATCTAGTTTGATATGTTGTTTTGTTGTCTGTGCATTTGTCATATTGATTTGAAATTAGGTTTTAGTAAAAAAAAAATTAATCATATAGGGCCATATATTTGCTGAAAATGACATTCAAATTATTTTTTAGCCGCGCAACAATGCATTCTTCATTTGTACGTAAGGTTGCAGAAAACGCAATTTGATGCGCGTACTATCAGCAAGCACAAAGTACGCCCGTGATTATGTGTTCTGATAAGCATAAACAGGATACGAAGTGCAGTAAAGTCTTTGGCAACGCCACTAGAGCTCAGCTATATTTATATTATTTTAGAATATAATAGCATGATTTTTCTGGCAAATCTAACATTATAATTTGGTTTGGATACAAATTTGGTAATAAAATTGTATACTATAAACTTTCAATCTTATTTCAATGACTTAAGTACTTTCCTTACATCGCATACCCACAACCACTTATAAACACAATGCTTTTTTTTTACTTAGAGGATGTGTAACAGGCTTTATAAAGGTTTTATATAGTATTCATAGGGTATGAAGATAAAATATTATTGCATAAAATGATACTTCATGTAATTTTCTGGAAATTCTATTTCTTTGTGTAAAGTCAAAAGTATGAAACTTAATTATTTTACCAGAATTCTCGTAAATCTAATCTTCTAAAGTTAAATATATCATTTTGATTTGTATCCAGGTGTCGGTAAAAAGCCAAATTAATATCTCTTATTCACTTTAGTCACAAAAGGAGCATTAAAATTTGACATTTATGAAATAATGAAGCGGACAGCTTATTAATGTTTTTAGCAAGAGGTATTCCCCTTTGATTTATTGATTTTTGATTATTTAAAGCTGCTTGGTCCTATTTTGTATCAAATTTTATGCACGCTTTTGAACGATGGCTATATTTTCTGGTTATATATATATATGATCTCTCATGATTTGCGATGGTATATGGTTTTTATCCAACGAGTTGTGTGTTTTCTATCCCCGAGCCTTGGCGATGGATCACATGTTTTACCAAGTATTTTGTTAATCCCAACTTTTTCTGTAAAAATTGTGATTGTGAGCCGCACAACACATTATTTACAACACGTCAACAACGTTACGCATGGAAAAAAAGTTCCTTGAAGTTTAACAAACAGACATTCATTTTCGAACATTTTTTTATGAATTCATGACAAATAACTGGAACAACATTAAATGTTTCAAATTTATATCTCAACACCCCTCAACTGAATTAATTATTTACTTTTTCATTCTACGTCAATCAACTGCTAAACCTACGTAATGATTAACTATGACGTCAGGTGGCGTATGAATACACAGTGGAATATCAAAAATTTATCCCATGAGTGATATCCACCGTATATTGGGATGAACATGTGATAAATATATATATATATAGTGATGATATAAAATCTTTATTAATCGATTTGCTGATACTAAATAAAAGTGTTTTTTTCGATCGATTTAAGTTATATAGCAAGTTAGAAACGCTGAGGTTGATCAGAAATACACTTCCTATAACTACAGTTTCAATTCAATGTTTTCTCAGACGTCCATGTCAATTTGTTCCCGCCCATTTCAAATGTTTTGACTGTAACATCCGATCTTGCCAGTTAATGTTCTGCAGTCTTAATAACCAATTACTATGATGATTATTTTTATACAATAATAAATAGTATATGTAAATAAGGTGTTTTGCATAAGTAGTTTTAGATTAGATCGGATTATTTCAAATTATTTTAGGCCAGAACATATATAGGGACAGTGTCTCTTCTGTGTAGTAGTGATCTAACCTAAGATTCAAAGTGTGCGGTCATCCCTGCTCTATATCGCATTAATACAAGTGTGCGGTTATCCCTGCCTTTATTGGTGGTGATTGCGGCGGAGCACTAGTGTGTGGTAATCCTTGCTGGTGTTCTGGTCTTTCTAGCGCAAGTGGGCGGCACTCCCAGCTTGCGTTTGGTTGCGTTGCAACGCAAGTGTGCGGTCATCACTGCTTGCGTTAACGTTAGTACCTGTTAAGTTGCGTAGGTGTGCGGTCATCCCTGCCTGCGTTAACATCGGTACCTGTTGAGGTTACACAGGTGTGCGGTCATCCCTGCCGGCGTAATGTTGAGTCCCTATATATGTGCAGGAGCGGTTATAAAAATCTGCACTTGAATTTTTAAATATTGGCAGCAATCAGGGGTATCCGATTCTATCTCGGGTCGCGCCCACAGGCAGTGACCCCTTGCACGTTACAACAATGATTGTTCTGGTGTTTAAAAAATCTGCTGTATAGATTGCTGCGCTCCAATACTTCATTGATTTATTTCTCTGTGTGATTGCAGTAATTTTTAAATCTTGTCTAGAAACTTACTCTTAAGGACGTTCGATATTTAGTTTTATAACCTGGCCTATATTGATTTTACATGCACAAAAGTTCTTACTGGTGTTTTTTTTAATTAAAAGGCAGTATCTAGATGCAATCTATAAACAGTTATTCACTACTATGATTTCGTCAATTTGGATGGATTTAAATGTCTGAAATATTCAAAAGACAGAAATGCAGGAAAAACACATAAGTAAAAAGAGTTCCCACACCTTTGGGAAAAGTTTTATGATAAGCTCAAATTTATGTCTGTCTTAGAGATATGGAATTCTAGCTTTGTCAACTTTTAAAATTACAGAAAAAAGTTCATTTTCAGAGAAATAATCTATTTTGCAGGTCAGTGGACTCAAGCTATATCCGTAGCAATACAGAGATACATGTATACACCAAATTTTGACCATGGAAAAAGTCCATAAAACGAAATACAAATTCAAAGCAAAGCATCACAGACTACTTAGAATATAGAGGTAGGACCGGTCACACGGAAAGGTCTGTTGACAATTAGGCGATTAATTATGGTCTAACGTTAAATTAGTTTGAAAACAGTTCCACAACTGGCTGAAATAGTCATGTTGTGACGTACTGTGGTAAAAATGTAAAACTACGGGGTGTCAAGAACCCTGATCAGCTAATTATTTCATGACTCTTGTAGTTAGAACACAGTAACAATGAAATAAAAATTAAGATTATCATATTCCCTAAAAGTTTTTGAATAATATTTTTTTACCAATAAAAAAAAACATACCGTAAAGCAGTTTCCCATCATAAACTACATGTAAGGTCCAGCTGAATCGAATTACGTCTTCGAGTCTTGTCCTTAATCTACATGGAAAGAAAATCTGGGTAATATAGATGCGATAATTTTAAAACAAAAAGCACAGGAGTCCAGATGAGTACAAGCCAAACACTTCAAAAATAATTTAGCAATTATAAAATAAAGGCGTAATAATAGCAGTTTGTGATTGTTAAGTTTTCATATAGTTTCTTTTTCTTTGTGCCTTAAATATACAAGAGTAGTATTTTAATCGCAAGAAAAATAACAGCAATACTGTATTACTTTAATTGTATCAACTTTGTACACATGGGTTAGATTTGATCTTGTTCTGTATTAATAAACATGTACCATCAGACATGATCATGATCAATTTTTATTCAAAATATTTCAGCGAGAAGTTTTGTCTTACTAGTTGTTAAAATGATTAGGTTTTTATCCTTCAGAAAATATCATTAGAAACACGTACCAAAAATATTCATCTGGACCGATTCCAAAGCCGCCGTGCTAGTTCGTGCCCCTTCTATTCTGTTATACCGACTGGGAACAAAACCAGTGCAAATCTCAAACCGGATGTCAAATTAATGCAAATGTGTATTTAAAGCTGACATGAATTCATACAATCGCAACTTCTCGGGCCTTTCCGGCAAGCTCGGAAAAACACCTCGAATGTATTAACATTACCGGATGTTAGTATTTTATACAAAATGGAGTCGCTTTCCATTAAAATAAGTATCGGCTAGACAGCCTAATAAGTCGTTTCTGTGTTATATTTAAGGGTATAGTCTAGCTTACATCTCAACAGATCGTAAAATGTGTTGTGTTTATATCAAGTTTTATATAAAGGTGGGTTGTCATGGACGCCTAGGTAATACGTTCGAGGTGTTTTTCCGAGCTTGCCGGAAAGGCCCGAGAAGTTGCTATTGCAATTCATAAATACGCATTATTTCCCTTTTATCTCTGACTACCGCAATATTAGTTGTCGATTTCTATTGTTCTGCTAATTGCTACACACCCCTATATACGCTGAGAGTACTATTTCATGCACCCGAACACGTTGCCTTGGACGAAAAGACGTGTAGAAACGCGTTTTAAAGAAAAATAAAATGACAACCACTGTACTGGCAAGATATATCCAATACACGATGAAACACGACAAACTGAAATCCAGGCGCAGATACTTATAAAATTCCTTGATAATTGTGGACCGTTTCCTGTGTATGTTATAACATCGCCCATGCGCAAACAGCACACTGTGGCAGATCGAGCAATGTCAATGATCGCATGGATTTCAGAAACAGTGGAACGGATGGAAACGACGTTACATTGCCATTGTCTTGGATTTACTATCATTTATCTGCTGTGTTCGATGTAAAGCCGCCAGGGTTTTCAAAAAGACGCAGACGTTATTCACTCTGTATGAACGACACACGTGTTCGATGTGAATGCATACTGAGGCAGCACTGTATGTGCAAAATAATAAAAATATCTGGAAAATCCTTTCACAGAATAAACATATTTTGTATTTCATTGATTGTTGTTTTCTTTATTCTTTACTTCTAAACTCTTACTTCAATGTGTAGTTCATGCATTTAGAAGTCCGTGCAACCAGAATGCCTCGATCGGAAAGCAACCGACCGTAACTTTCTCAACCGATATATATACCCCAGTGGCAGTAGAGGAGCGATCGAAACTAATATGGCGACCAAATGCTTTTATGAATTCATGTCAGCTTTAAGGCTGACATGAATTCATAAATACGCATTATTTCCCTTTTATCTCCAACTACCGCCATATTAGTTGTCGATTTCTATTGTTCTGCTCATCGCTACACACCCCCTATATAAGGCCGAAAGCACTATTCATGCTTCAACGCATTCAGGAATTTCGTACACCTGAACACGTTACCTTGGACTAAAAGACATGGAGAAACGCGTTTTGGAGAAAAATATAACAAACACTGCACTGGCAAGATATATCCAATAAACGGCGAAACAAGACAGACAGAAATCCAGCTAGGCACAGATACTTCAAAAATTCCCTGATAATTGTAGACTGTTTTCCTTCTATTTCTTTGACTGATCAACGTTGACTTATTGACACGACGTTGACAGTTACTATATTGAAGTAAATTGTGATCAGTTATATATTGGCATTGATTGAATAGAGTCGGTTGTTTGGTCCTTATTTGGAGGATTTACATCAGTTTGTTTTAAAGTCAGTGAGGTGTTCTACTAAAAAAAGAGGTTCGGTTACAAATTATTTTTATTTTACCTGTAAAATTTACTTAATTTAAGATATAGTTAATTTGCTATTTATTTACGTTAGCTGACGATTTAGCATCGGGTTCAATTTTATTTAGCTCGGGATCGTTTCCGTGATTGCGCAATCTGATCGAGCTCGATATCCGTATAATCCGTTTTACACCGGAGGCGAGTTAAAGAAAGCAACGAAAATTTCGATTTAGTTTACCTATAATTATTTCAATAGTTATTCAAGGTTTTTGGTTTGCATTTGTTCTTTGAATTATCTGTAAGAGTATGAAAATTGTAATATAAATAAATAAAGTTATTGTAATTAATACATCTAAACATTACACATATAAAAAGTTAGAGCCACCCTTTCTTTTAATTCAAACACATGTACATATACCCTTAGGGCAGAGCTTGATCATGAGTTGGTCAGTGGATATTTGTGATCTTGGTTTTTATTGGTTGTTTGTGTAAGGTTGAATTTGGTTGGTTTGTATATTTTGCTTTATGTGTTTTACCGCCAAGTTTGACAATCTTTGTCTGGACATTGACCAAAGCAGACTATATATTTATATAGAGAAGTAATTTAATTTTGGACCAGACCTTGCTCTTTTTCTGGTAAGTTATACTAAGTATACTAATATCCTATAACACTTACTATTTATAAATTGATTATCCTATAAATTGCAGAAAACATTAATTAAGTCCATGATCACAAACTAAGGAGTATGAATGAATTGGAATGAAAAGATATTTTTTATATGGAATACAGTGTTGATTATAAAGATCAATATTTGGTTTATTTATTATAGTATTAATTGATTCTCAAATCAATTGTATATAAGAATTTTATGATGATCAGATATTTGATTAAATTGGTCATTTATAAGATCAATTAGATTATACTTCAGTAATAAATATTTTTAGAATTATTCTGTTCATATTACAGAATCAGTCAATGTCAATATAATTTCACCACGCATTCGGTGTACGTATTATGAGCCTGTTCCCATAGAATGGTGAGAAAGTGTTTTCGAATATTTTTTAATCTGATTAATATATTTTATGACTTATTTTGGAGAAATGTAATTCATGTATATTATAAGAGTTACCTCCCGCTAAATGTTTAAAGTACAATTATAGTAAGATAATGTAAAAATTTTATCTCGATGGAAATACATATATATTGTACTAATGTTATATTTTGATATAAATTATATTATTGTTTTATGATATTTCAGGGCTTAAATATACATTGCAAATTTTAAAGTCACTGTGTCCGGATACGAATAAACGAACCATACAGATATCTTTGTTGTCAGTTATTTTAAACAAAGACTGTAACATATCATACAGGTAAAAGATAGCATTCTTTTTCAGACGCAGTCCATTCCTATACTCTGTCCCAAGATATTTTGGATTCACATTTGGCTTAATTGTTTGGTATTTATAAATACCTCAGGATTCAAACGATGTTCATTCAAAAGTATGAAAAATTTCCAAGAGTTCTCAGTCAAAACGCCCCTCTTAGCTTATCAGGTTTCAATACAATGCTAAAAAATGTGATGTCTACGGAGATTTTGTATTGCAGCAAGCCCGGATGATAACGTTGAAATATTGCGCGATGTATTCCGAATGGAGAAAAGATGTAAACATTCCCCATTATAAATCTCCGTAAGGAATCTGTTTTCGTTCCTGTGAATTTTTCCGAGTGAAAGATGATGTGTCAATGAAATTATCTTGGAAAATATCCCTTTCAACTATTTCAGTTGCACTTCTTTCACAGGTAAGTGTATTTTTATTAAAAATCGTCCAAATGTGCTGCATAAATATCTTGGGACAGACTAAAGTGATTTATTCTAATAAATTCGGTGAAGTTTAAGAGTCTCTGAATATCATAGATGAACAGCTAATTTTTTTGGTATTTTGTCCAGAGATAAATAATTATAATTCTGATTTAATGTAGTTTAGGATTATTTGAAAACCGAATAATGTTTATCAGGTAAGAGTGTTTTGTTTATTCATCATCACCACAGGTACTTGATTATTGATATAAACAGGTTTCTATTTACAAGGTTATTAATATTGACAATATTCACATAGCCTTTTGTGTATTGCATCCGGAAGTGCATAATAGACCGTAAGTGCATTTGTATTTTCATTTTTCAAAAGAAAACAAACTTTTGTTTGTTGCCCAACACTATTTACAGTTCTATTTAAGAGCTACACTCCTGTTTGAATTACAATACCCCTAATAGGTGTGTCTAGAGTATTCAATAGGTGAAATATAGACTTTCCCTTAAATTATTTAGTCCTAAATTATTTAGCCCAGTGTTTATTTAGTTCTATACGAACTACCCTCCTGATCAATTGTTTTATGTGTATACCTGTTATTTTATTTGTGTTTATCAAAAATGCCGAACATCAAAGGTGAAGAATCAGATAGTGAATCAGGTAATCCTTCAAAGATGGCTAAACAAGAGACTAGCGGAGAAAGGAAAGCGAAGCAAGGAAAGCGAAGCAACAGGAATCAGGTGGTGAGGAAATGACTCCAGATGACATGACTCAATTATGGAATGCATTGAAGAAGATGATGATATGACCAGAGAATTTTTTACCTTGGGCAGCTTCAAATTCCAGTACTGGTCTTCAACCTGAACCACAGACTGGAACAAAGCAAAAGTCATACTCTGAAGCTGGATACCTCAAACCTCAACCCCGGATTTCCATATTCTCAGGAGACAGGAAATCTGATATCTCATATGATTTGTGGAAATATGAAGTAACCTGTCTGATGAAGGAATCTAAGAGTGAAGAGACAGTACTTCAGACCATTCGCCGTTCTGTCAGAGGTGAAGCAGCGAATGTGATAATGAGACTAGGAGAAAGTACATCCATTGATTAGGTTCTCCATAAAATGAATAGTATATATGGAAATGTCTTGGAAAAGGAAGATGTGCTAGCTGAATTTTATAGTGCAAGACAGAAGGACGATGAATCTTGTTCAGCTTGGAGTTGCCGCTTGGAAGAAATTCTGAATACTGCTGTGAAGTTGGGAAAAGTACTTCCTCGTAACACCAACGAGATGCTGAAAACCATGTTCTACAAAGGAATGAAACTTAAGGATCTTTGTGGATACTTGTACCATTCCATCCATGACTTTGATTTATTTAGAGTTGATGTGAGGAAGATAGAGATGGAACACCCAGCAAAGACCATTGCAGACGAACCCAAGCAGGCCTTACCTAAGGGAGCTACAGTTTCCAAGACTGACACATCTGTCGTTGATAAGTTTGAGGAACTGCAGGCACAGATCAATCAACTTCAGAGCCAGCAGCAATACTATAAACCTCCTTTTCAAGGGAACAGGCAGCGACCAGCTTACCAGAGAGGACGTAGAGGACATCCTAGTAGCAGGGGACAGCCAGGATATACTTACAGAATGCCTGCACATCCTATCCTATCCTGCACATCCTATTGGTCCCAGTGCTCCCAGACCCACGAATCCACAATGGAAGCAACAATCTGATCCAGTCATTTGCTACAAATGTGGACAAGAGGGGCATATTGCTCTAAGTTGTCGAGTCAGATTGGATCATTTAAACGCCAGGTGGTCAAATCCCGGGGACAAGGATCTGACCAAAGGTACTAAAGTCCCATTTACCAAGAATTAGTTGGAACATCAAAGTTTTCGTGGCAATTAACGACACAGAATGTTTAGCATGATTGGATACTGGTGCTACTGTGTCCACTATATCAAAGTCATTTTATGACTCCTACTTGCCCCACACTACTCATCTCTCTCCTATAGGAGAACAGTTGGAAGTAGAGTGTGCTGATGGCCAAGCTTTGCCCTTGGATATGTGTCAGTTAATTTTGCCACTTGTGGTTTACCTTCAACTGATGTTTTACAAGACAGCTCTTTTTTATTGTTCCAGACAGTGATTATAATACAAGACCTCCAATTTTAATTGGCACAAACATTTTGAATCGGCTATTAGACATTTTAAGAGACGAATATGAATCTAGATTCCTTCAAGATGCTGATGTGTATGCCCCATTTTATTTGGCTTTCAGATGTTTAACATTAAGGGAGAGACAGTTACAGAGGAATGGAAATCGTCTAGCAGTGCTTAAGCTAGCTGAAGCAACTAGAGTCTTGATTCCACCAAACAGTAGAGTTGTGCTTGATGCATACATGGACAAGAAGCTTCCCTATCATAAAGTTCTGTCCATGTTGCAGTCTACATCGAACTCCTGCATTCCTCCCGATCTAGATGTGACACCATCTCTACATTAGTATGACTATGATGGTACATCATCTATATCTCTAGAGATAACCAATGTCACTACTAGGACTATATCAGCCCCTCCCAAATCATTGATTTGCGAGATGCAGCCAGTTTGTCTGGCAGAGTTTCCATCTAGTGATTCAGTACCCAGCAAACTAGAAAGTATCTTGGATAAAATCAACATCGGTGATCTACGTACAGATGAAGAGACAGACAAATGTAGAAGTCTTATAGGTAAGTACCAAGATATTTTTTCCACAGGGGTAACCGACATCGGAACAACAGACAAGGTCCAGCATCATATCGAATTATCTGACCCAACACCATTCAAGCAGAGATACCGGCGGATACCACCATCCATGATCGAGGAAGTGAGGACCCATGTCAAGGAACTACTTGCTAGTGGAGTAATTAGGACATCTCATTCTCCCTTTTCCTCCAACGTTGTTTTGGTCCGGAAACACGATGGGTCCCTGCGAATGTGTGTAGATTACCGGCAGTTGAACTCTCGTGCTATCAGAGATAGCTATGCTTTGCCACGGATAGATGAGATTTTAGATTCACTGTCCGGTAATCGCTTAGTCACGGTGCTAGACATGAAATCTGGATATCACCAGATTGAGATATTGGAGGACTTGTAAATGCACCAGCTACTTATCAGCGACTTCAAGAAGAATGCCTGGGAGTTTTAAATCTTAAGTCCTGTTTTATCTACCTAGATAATGTCATCATTTTTTATAGATCTATTGAGGAGCATTTTGACCGCCTCAAGTTGATTTTTGATCGATTTCGGACGTTTGGTTTGAAGTTGTCTCCCAAGAACTGTCATTTTCTGATGAAGAGAGTCAAGTACATCGGACATATTATTTCCGAGGAAGGGGTACAGGCTGATCCGGATAAGATAGAGAAAGTGGAACACTGGCCTATCCCGACAAACCCTGAACAAGTGCGACAATTCCTTGGATTTGCTGGATACTATAGGAAGTTCATCAAGAATTTTTCCAAGATAGCAAGACCAGTGATTGACATCATGGCTGTCGGAAAAAAGCCAGAGGAAAACAGAGAGTGCCTCCACCTTCGTGGAATTGGGGTAAAGAGCAAGGCAAAGCCTTCAGCACTCTAAAGGAAAGACTGACAACAGCACCCATTCTTGGCTACCCTGACTTCACCAAGCCCTACGAACTAGATACAGATGCTAGTATGAGTGGGCTTGGTGCTGTTCTCTACCAGGAACAGGATGGAGCCAAGAGGGTAATCGCTTATGCTAGCAGAGGTTTGAGCAAGTCAGAGCGGAATTATCCGATACACAAACTTGAGTTTTTAGCTTTAAAGTGGTCAGTCACTGAAAAGTTTTCAGACCATCTGACCGGAGCCAAGTTTGCTGTATTTACGGATAACAACCCTCTGACGTGCTCACCACTGCTAAGCTGGATGCTACAGGTCATCGATGGATTGCTTCGTTATCATCTTACAATTTCAGCATCACGTATAAGCCAGGTAAGATGATTACTGATGCCGATCTATTGTCTAGATTGTCAGGTAAGACTGACAGAGAAACATTAGATGCAGATGCCATTAGAGCCATCACGGCTATAGGAGAGAAGCAGCCGTACATTACTACTCTTCCAGCATCTCCAGCCAGCTGTCAGCAACTACAGACAACTTTCCGTAATCTAGATGGAAGACACATTGACCTGAAGAAGTTGCAAGTGGAAGATGAGGTTATATCATCAGTGACACAACTCATCAGAGATGGTGAAAAACCAAGTCCAAATAAAGCTAGGAATGAGTACGAAGCCATACTACACCAGAACTTTAAGAGACTAGGGATCAAAGATGACCTCCTTGTTCGACAGATCAAGACGCCTGAAGACAAGTATCAGTATGTCATACCACGAGAGGCTAGTCATCTTGTCTTACAATATCTGCATAATGACATGGGTCATCCTGGCCGTGATAGGACTTCTTCCTTAGTCAAAGAGCGATTCTACTGGCCGAAGATGCATGCAGATATAACACAGTGGATTGATGAATGTGACAGATGTATCAAGTTCAAGACACCCAACAACCAGAGGGCTGAACTTGTGAGTGTCACCACTACCCAACCACTAGAAATGGTGTGTATGGATTTCATGACCTTGGAACCATCCAAAGGGAACATTCAGAACATTTTAGTTCTTACAGATCACTTTACCAAATATGCGGTTGCAGTGCCAACGAAGAATCAGACTGCCAAGACGACAGCTGATGCTATTTTCAATCATTTTGTAGTTCACTATGGCCTCCCGCAAAGACTTCATTCCGACCAAGGAGCAAACTTCTGCAGCAAGATCATAACAGAACTTTGTAAAATCACTGGAATTTCTAAATCAAGGACTACACCGTACCATTCAATGGGCAATGGAATTACAGAGCGTTTTAACAGAACTCTTATTTCCATGTTAGGCACTCTAGATCCAGAGCAGAAACACAACTGGAGAAATTACATCTATCCTCTAGTTCATGCATACAACTGTACAGCCCATGACTCTACTGGATTTTCACCTTACTATTTATGTTTGGTAGAGAGCCTAACCTTCCAGTTGATTTAGTTTTTGGTATCAATAGGAATGAACAGTCAAACTCTATGCCAGTTTATATAGAAAATTTAAAACAGATTCTACAAGAAGCATATAAACTGGCAGAAACTGCTAACAAGAACTCTCAAGCCAGACAGAAATGTCACTATGAGTCCGAGGAGTTACCTTAGTAGAGGGTGATAGAGTTTTGGTCAAAGTGGTGAGTTTTGATGGAAACACAAAATTCAGGATCGATGGGAAGATCATCCATATATTATCCTGAAGCAGCCTAATAAAGAGATACCAGTATTTAAGGTCCGTAGAGAAGATGGTCAGGGGAGGATCAGAGTTCTTCATAGGAATCTACTACTGCCGATTGGGACGAAGTTAACTTCTCCCGTGCCAGCTCCCAGAACCAAGAAACTGCGGACAGTCAGAAATCAGAAAGTAGAATCTGAAGAACCCCCTAATCAACACAACACAGATGAGTCTGATGAAGAGAATGATTTTCTTTATTTTGCAGGACAACCCCCTGTAGTAGAAGATGCGTCTGATGTGTTTGATGATGGGAGGAGCAGTGATGCTGGCACTGTCACTGATGACGATCAGGATAGTGTCCAGAACCTGGAAGAAGGGTCGCGAGAGGACGCTCTCGATTAGTCAACTGATACTGATGACCCAGAAGTTAGTACACATGTAAATAACAATAATGATGTTGTTATTCCTTAACAGATTGTAGATGATCCTGACGATGATGTTAAAGACCAAGAAGATGAATCTGATGAAATTCCAGAAAGTACACCAGTAAGACGATCAACCCGAACGAGGACTAAGCCTAAATGGATGAATAGTTATATTTGTAATCAAATTCAGTCCATTAAGTGGAGAGAAAAGGCTTTATTTTTTTCACAGATAGCTGACAAAGCCAGCAATTTGGATAAGGAGACGTCCTTCACACTGCTTAAGTTGCTGTCTGATGACTAAATTTTTTTTTGTAAATACATGTTTTCTATTCCTGTTTATTATTTTCAAATGGGTACAACGGAAGGAATTATATTTGAGTAATTTCTTTTTGAAATGATGCTGACATCATTTTAAAAGGAGGGGGAGAATGTAATAGCATGAGATTTATTAATTATCATATTGATAAATCTAATTACAGTATTGATATTTATTAGTTAAGATATAATATATTTTAGCAATACATGTAGTTCTATATTAAATCACCCAGGTAGAACACCTAGGTTTACCTGGATTAAGTTAATTAAGGTCCTTATGATATATGGTCCTTATAAGGTCAATCAAAAGGTGAGAATCAATTGCTTTTTAAGGTTGTATAGTTGGGTTTCATTGGTCTGTGGATTTCCCTCCAGAAGTGCTTTGTGTTTTAAGAGACTTCATATTAAATCTAAGGAAACAAGACTTAATGTTTACGACTTAGAAAGACCTTTGATACATATAGACTTTACTTCATCTCATATAGGTAAGCTAACATTAATTATTTCTAACCATAACAGAAGTGCTAATATTTAATTAATGGTTCATATATCCTGTAATTTAGCAAATCTAATTATCATTTTGCACTTTTTAGTAAGAGTGATTTTTGAGTGAAAGAATATTTATTAAAGTATATTGAGCTTCAAGAACTAGAGGTAATACTTGTGAAAACCTTATTTTAAAGTAATCTGTATTTTAGTATTACTTATTGAAATATATATGTAATTTGTAGTGTCTGTCTTTGCTATAATAGCAAAGTGCACACTCATAGGGCGTGGGACTGCCCATTCCCATATGAATGGTATGGATTATGTTTTATCATTATTATTATAACGTATGTCAAATTTAAAGACATCTCATATATAGCTGTAAAGCATTTTATGACCTGTATGGATAAAATGTGTAATTACATGTATAACTAGATACGATCTCGTTACGAGTAACGAGTAGGTCTTCCGTTCAATTTTTAAACGATAGCATTAAAATATCAATGAAATTTCAGAATTCCCCTCAACCACTCCCTTTCAGAAAATGTAAACGATTGTCATTATCCTTTAAAATGCTTAACAAAAAGTTTTGCTTTTTCTCATACAGAACATTAAAGATGTAAGATTTTTGTCCCCTAAAATCCCTAATTACGTCATCAATGGGTTTGGAAATGAGTTCTACAAACTGATATTGTTACGATCAATAACTTTGTTCCTACAATGCATTACAAAATCTGTATCGTTTTTAAGTTATCTGTAATAGAGTTTACGACAGTCTTGGCCCCTAAATAAAGGGGCCAGCCCCTTTTTCTTGAGTTCATTCGAAAGGTCTCACGAATTATAACATTTTTTGTTCTTACACTTATCTAGAGTTGTTGTTCATTTTATAATTACAAATGACAGAATATTTTAGGGGCCAGCCCTCTAGATCCTTAATGGGGACAGACATTGGTGTTTTGATTAATGGAATCGATTAGAATCATCAATACAGATATTTTCTCTTCTACAATGCTTAACAAAATATGTCTTCTTCTCTAGATATATTGCGTCAAAGCTTTAGCACTTTGGCCCCTAAAAATCCCTAATTACGTAATAAATGGACGTGGCAATGATTTTTTCTGATAGATATTGTAACGATCAACAACTTTGCTTCTATAATGCATTACAAAATCTTTATCGTTTTTTCGTTATCTGTGATAGAGTTTACGAGTTTCTTGGCCCCTAATTTAAGGGGCCAGCCCCTTTTTCTTGAGTTCAATCGCAAGGTCTCACGAATAATAACATTTTTTGTTCTAACACCTATCTAAAATTGTTTTTCATTTTTGAGATACAAATGACTGAATATTTTAGGGGCCAGCCCTATAGATCCTTAATGGGGACAGAGATTGGTGTTTTGATTAGTGGAATTGATTATTATTATTAAGACAGACATTTTCTCTTCTACAATACTTAAAAAAATATGTCTCCTTCTCTAGATATATCGTGACAAAGTTTAATTACTCTGGCCCATAAAAAACCCTAATTACGTCATAAATGGGCGTGGCAATGATTTTTTCTGATAGATATTGTAACGATCAACAACTTTGCCTCTATAATGCATTACAAAATCTTTATCATTTTTAAGTTATTTCTAATAGAGTTTACGAGTGTCTTGGCCCCTAATTTCAGGGGCCAGCCCCTTTTTCTTGATTTCGTTGAAAAGAACTTTTGATTTTCTACCACTTTTGTTATATATGTCTTAACAAAATACCAACTGATAAAAAGATACAGATCAAAACGTATAAAAATTTTGGATAAAAATTCGTACCCAATTTTCGTGCCCAGGCGAGCTCCAAGAAATGGCGCCACTGGCGTAAAACAAAATAATAGTGCACAACTTCAGACTATAGACTACCTATCCTGAAAATTTCATAGTCATATCTCTGATAGTTTCTGAGATCAGCTCTGCACAAAATAGGTCGTAAAAAACTACAAAATGGCCGATAAATCGGTACCGGAAGTGACGACAACAAAAATTTCAAAAACATATAAAATTCAGATCATGACTCATCATCTCTGAAAAAATGACTGAAATCGGCTTGAATAGTTTTTGAGAAATCGCGTGCACAAAATTTGGAAAAAAAAATAATAATAACTAGACACGATCTCGTTGCGAGCAACGAGGAGGTCTTCCGTCCGCTGAATACGGAAGACCCTAATTATAAAAGACTGTTTTTGTCTAAATCTTAATTAAAGAGTGTTTTTCAACTTGTACTATAGTCCAACACCCTTTTATGTTGAATATTTTAGTTAGAAAATTAGATAAAAAGGAGAGAAAGAACAAATCTTGGCTCCGGCGAGATTAGAACACACAGCCTTTGCAGGTGTCTCAAAACATGGCTGACGCGAAATAATTCCCGAATTTGTCTTTGAATTTTGGAAATTTCCGCCCGGGAGAGGAGCTGAGTTTTTGTATGAGATGAAAAACAACGTGTAAGATGTCTGACTATTCAGGTTTGGTAACAGTGTGAGGTCATTTGAAATATTGATGCATGTTTGTGTCTGGAGGGGGGGGGGGGTGGGGGATGAAAAGACCCGAGCTTGATTTTCGTCTTAAATAAATCGAAAATAGAATTTTGAGGTGTGGATCTCGGATTCGGTTAACAACAATTAGGGGAAGTCCTAAAACAATGACTGATGCATTTTACCCATGTATTTCAGTGTTGAGAATGTTTTTTCGTGTCGTTTACTATTATGTTTGACTGTTTTATTTCAGCAGGATTGATAAAATCTTTATAAATGTAGAAATAACGAAATCAGTAACACGTAAATTTATTCGGTAAAAATTTGATGACAGTAATTTCCACAGTTGTAACATTCATAAGTAGTTCACACGCTATCGTAGATACAGACTAAACGGAAAACAAGAAATATACATGCAACAGAAATATTACGCGGCTGCTTACATCCCTTGTACTGTGTAAATTTTAAGTCCCCGTACAGGCTATACTCGCGGTTTGATCTCGGGAATTTCTTCTTAATTGTTCAATCCGCTGCATATTTGGCAGAAAATAAGAATGGGGTCCGAGGTACATTTACACAAAATTTCATTAGGATTGAGTAAGGGGCTCGGGAGTTAGAATTTTTTTCTACAGTACATGTCAAGCACGCCAATCGAAACTCGAATTCCCAAAAATTCATATCTCTCTTAAAAATGAACGAATAGGTCTGGTCATTAGTACAGTAATCTAGACTTGAACTAGGTTGAAATTAAAGGTTCAAGATGACAGATCCAGTAAAATCAGGCCAGGAAAACTAAATGATTTTGTGAATAGGAAGGGGCGGGGGGGGGGGGGGGTCGGTGCGTGTACTGTTTAAATTTAATTTCCAGGTATAGGCAATAAGCGCCGTTTAATTTAAGGAATTTTGTCTTAATTGTTCAATCCGCTGCATATTTCACAGACAATAAGAATGGGGTCCGAGGTTCATTTTCACAAATTTTCATTAGGATTGAGTGAAGGGCTTGGGAGTTAGAATTTTTTTTATAGTACATGTCAAACACGACAATTGAAACTCAAATGCCAAAAACTTCATAACTCTGTTATTAATGAACGAATTGGTCTGGTAATTAGTACAGTAATCTAGAATGGTAATTAGTTAAAATTAAAGGCCCAAGATCAAAGATCAAGTAAAGTCGGGCCAGAAAAACTAAACAATTTCATGAAATGGGAGGGGGAGGTCGGTCGTTGACAGCTATATTAAACGTAGAATATTAAATTCTAAATATCACATATTACACAATTTCTAAATAAAATACATATGTTAGAACAATATATAAGCGTTGTTTGAAAGATGTAACTATTGATTTTTTTACATCTATTTATTCTTAGGCTCAAACACTCATAAACGGGTGGTCAGTTTTTAAACCTTGTCGCAGTCACCCGTTCGTTTGTATAGTAACGTGTATAAACTTCGGAGGCTTTTCTTAATCCCGACAGGCAACATATTTGTATCAGTATATAGACATGGACAAAAAAGGAAAAAGTACACCATCTTTAATAAAAATGACTTTTTAGCGTTGACTTCCAATCAGTAAGAAGACAATCATTTAACAATGAATTTCAAATTATTTGAATCCATAGACATTATCCCGTAATTAGATATAAAATATGTATAATTTTTTGGACGCCAATGTACATTTAGCCTCTATCCAATTTACTCCACGTTACCTGTACTAGTTCTTATTTAAATGCGAGAGAGAGAGAGAGATTACATAGCGTTTTATAATGTTCAGGAAATCAATATATAAGCAACCTATGTCAATAAACGCATGTATACATCCATGTGTGTATCTATATATGGGATTAAATACTAAGCAGTCCTCCTTTTTAAGCCGAGTAGAATAACGTGGGTGCATTGCTAAATGTTGTGTGCATACAGTCATTGAGATGGCGGCATTTCTTTGATGCCGGCAAAGCGACCCAGCGAACTCTAATGCGGTCGAACTGTAGGGGCACTTCGGCGGCATGTCTTTGATGTCGGCGATGCGACGAGCGTCGTAATTTAGAGAGCTGCTGACAGAAAAGAGCTCTATATTTGTACTAAAAAAAGCCGCTATTTTTTTTTTATTTATGACAAAAATAAAACGGAAAACATTCAAATCCATCATTTTAAAGATAAACCCATTAATCAAAACACAAATGAGAGAGAAAAAAGATTCGGCACTCAGGGACTGAACCCGGGTCGCCTGGGCACAAGTCCACCACTCTAACGACTGAGCTACGCGGACCCTCGCTTCAGAACTTTGGAGTCCAAAATCTCAAGAATGCATGGATTGATTTTAAAACAAATTTCATATTCTGAAGTTTTGAGAGCGTCTCTATCGAATGAAAAAATAAAAAAAATTCAAATCCAAAAAATTAAAAAATTAAGGTTTTTCATTTCCTTCCGGTGACGACCGGAAGTGACGGCGGACGTTTGGATATGCGAAGGGCACTGCGGCCGTTCACTCTCTACCTTTTCTGAAAATTTGAAAGTCCTATCTTGAATACTTTTTGAGAAAAATTGTGAACAAGCAAAAACATAAAATCTTTAATATCTCGGTACCGGAAGTGACGACCAAAAAAATCTCGTGTAATTTTCTTACAAATTTTGACTTGAATAAGATTTGAAAGTTTCACGAAAATCGGCTGAAGCGTTTTTGAGAAAACGTGACAGAAAAAAAAAATAATAATAATAACTAGACACGATCTCGTTGCGAGCAACGAGGAGGTCTTCCGTCCGCTGAAGACGGAAGACCCTAATAATAAAACACTGTTTTTGTCTAAATCTTAATTAAAGAGTGTTTTTCAACTTGTACTACAGTCAAACACCCTTTTATGTTGAATATTTTAGTTAGAAAATAAGACAAAAAGGAGAGAAAGAAATAGAGAGAAAGAACAAATCTTGGCTCCGGCGAGATTAGAACACACAGCCTTTGCAGGTGTCTCAAAACATGGCTGACGCGAAATAATTCCCGAATTTGTCTTTGAATTTTGGGAGTTTCCGCCCGGGAGAGGAGCTAAGTTTTTGTATGAGATGAAAAACAACGTGTAAGATGTCTGACTATTCAGGTTTGGTAACAGTGCGAGGTCATTTGAAATATTGATGCATGTTTGTGTCGGGGGGGGGGGGGGGGGGGTGAAAAGACCCGAGCTTGATTTTCGTCTTAAATAAATCGAAAATAGAATTTTGAGGTGTGGATCTCGGATTCGGTTAAAAACAATTAGGGTAAGTCCTAAAACAATGACTGATGCATTTTACCCATGTATTTCAGTGTTGAGAATGTTTTTCGTGTCGTTTACTATTATGTTTGACTGTTTTATTTCAGCAGGATTGATAAAATCTTTATAAATGTAGAAATAACGAAATCAGTAACACGTAAATTTATTCGGTAAAAATTTGATGACAGTAATTTCCACAGTTCTAACATTCATAAGTAGTTCACACGCTATCGTAGATACAGACTAAACGGAAAACAAGAAATATACATGCAACAGAAATATTACGCGGCTGCTTACATCCCTTGTACTGTGTAAATTTTAAGTCCCCCTACAGGCTATACTCGCCGTTTGATCTCAGAAATTTCTTCTTAATTGTTCAATCCGCTGCATATTTGGCAGAAAATAAGAATGGGGTCCGAGGTACATTTACACAAAATTTCATTAGGATTGAGTAAGGGGCTCGGGAGTTAGAATTTTTTCTACAGTGCATGTCAAGCACGCCAATCGAAACTCGAATGCCCAAAAATTCATATCTCTCTTAAAAATGAACGAATAGGTCTGGTCATTGGTACAGTAATCTAGACTTGAACTAGGTTGAAAATAAAGGTTCAAGATGACAGATCCAGTAAAATCAGGCCAGGAAAACTAAATGATTTTGTGAATAAGGAGGGGCGGGGGGGGGGGGGGGGGGTCGGTGCGTGTACTGTGTAAATTTAATTTCCAGGTATAGGCAATAAGCACCGTTTAATTTCAGGAATTTTGTCTTAATTGTTCAATCCGCTGCATATTTCACAGACAATAAGAATGGGGTCCGAGGTTCATTTTCACAAATTTTCAATAGGATTGAGTGAAGGGCTTGGAAGTTAGAATTTTTTTTATAGTACATGTCAAACACGACAATTGAAACTCAAATGCCAAAAACTTCATAACTCTTTTATTAATGAACGAATTGGTCTGGTAATGAGTACAGTAATCTAGATTAGTAATTAGTTTAAATTAAAGGCCCAAGATAAAAAATCAAGTAAAATCGGGCCAGAAAAACTAAATGATTTTATGAATTGGGAGGGGTCTCGGTGGGTGACTTCTATATCAAACGTAGAATATTAAATTCTAAATATCACATATTACACAATTTCGAAATAAAATACATATGTTAGAACAATGTATAAGCGCTGTTTGAAAGATGTAACTATTGATTATTTTTACATCTATTTATTCTTAGGCTCAAACACTCAGTTTTTAAACCTTGTCGCAGTCACCCGTTCGTTTGTATAGTTACGTGTACATAAACTTCGGAGGTTTTTCTTAATCCCAGACAGGCAACAGATTTGTATCAGTATATAGACATGCACAAAAAAAGGAAAAAGTACACCATCTTTAATAAAAATGACTTTTTAGCGTTGACTTCCAATCAGTAAGGAGACAATCATTAAACAATGAATTTCAAATTATTTGAATCCATAGACATTATCCCGTAACTTGAAATAAATACATGTATAATTTTTGGACGCCAATGTACATTTAGCCTCTATCCAATCTACTGCATGTTACCTGTACTTAGTTCTTATGTACTTTAGAGAGAGAGAGAAAGAGAGAGAGAGAAAGAGAGAGAGAGAGAGAGAGAGAAAGAGAGAGATTTTCTAGTTTTTTGTAGTGTTTAGGGAATCAGTATATCAGCAACGTATGTCAATAAACGCATGCATACATGCAAGCGTGTATCTATATATGTGAACAAATACTAATCAGTCCTCCTTTTAAAGTCATGTAGAATAACGTTGGTGCATTGCTAAATGTTGTGTGCATACAGTCATTGAGATGGCGGCATTTCTTTGATGCCGGCAAAGCGACCCAGTAAACCCTAATGCGGTCGTACTGCAGGGGCGCTTCGGCGGTATGTCTTTGATGGCGGCGATGCGAACTGCTGACATAAACGAGCTCTATATTTGTACTAAAAAAGCTGTTATTATTTTTATTTATGATAAAAATTAAACGGAAAACAATAAAAACCATCATTTTAAAGGTAAAATCGTTAAACAACACAAAATTAGGGAAGAAAAAATAATCGACACTCGGGGATGGAACCCGGGTTGCCTGGGCACAAGTCCAACACTCTAACGACTGAGCTACTCGGACTCTCGCTTCAAAACTTTTGAACTCAAAATCTCGGGAATGCCTGGATCGATTTTAACACGAATTTCATATTCTGAAGTGTTTTAAGCGTCTCTATCGAATAAAAACATAAATAAAATTCAAATCTAAAAATTTGAAAAATTAAGGTTTTTCATTTCCTTCCGGTGACGACCGGAAGTGACGGCGGACGTTCGGACATGCGAAGGGCACTGCGGCCTTTCACTCTCTACCTTCTCTGAAAATTTGAAGGTTCTATCGTAAATACTTTTTGAGAAAAATCGTGAACAAGCAAAAACGTAAAATCTTTAATATCTCGGTACCGGAAGTGACGACCAGAAAAAGCCCGTGTACTTTACTTACAAATTTTGTCATGAATAAGATCTGAAAGTGTCATGAAACTTGGCTGAAGCATTTTTGAGAAAACGTGACAGAAAAAAAAAAACAACTAGATACGATCTCGTTACGAGTAACGAGTAGGTCTTCCGTTCAATTTTTTAAACGATTCGATTAAAATATCAATGAAATTTCAGAATTCTCCCTCAACCACTTCCTTTTAGATAATGTATACGATTGTCAATATCCTTTAAAATGCTTAACAAAGAGTTTTGCTTTTTAACATACAGCACATTAAAGATTTAAGATTTTAGTCCTCTAAAATCTCTAAATACGTCATCAATGGGTTTGGAAATGAGTTTTACAAACTGATATTGCTGCGATCAACAACTTTGTTTTTATAATGCATTACAAAATCTTGATCATTATTAACGTATGAGTAATAGAGTTTAGGAGTCTATTGGCCCCTTATTTAAGGGGCCAGCCCCTTTTTCTTGATTTCTTTGAAAAGGTCTCATGAATACTAACATTTTTGGTTCTTACATCCATCTAAAATTGATGATCATTTTTGAAAATGATTGAATATTTTAGGGGCCAGCCCTCGAGATCCTTAATGGGGACAGAAATTCGTGTTTTGATAAGTGGAATTAATTTAAATCATTAATTCAAACATTTTCTCTTCTATGATGTCTTACAAAATATGTATACTTCTTTAGTTATTTTTCGTCAAAGTTTAAGTACTTTGGCCCCTTAAAATCCCTAATTACGTAATAAATGGGCGTGGCAATGATTTTTTTAAATAGATATTGGTACGATCAACAACTTTGCTTCTATAATGCATTACAAAATCTTTATCGTTTTTAAGTTATTTGTAATAGAGTTTACGAGTGCCTTGGCCCCTAAAAAAAGGGGCCAGCCCCTTTTTCTTGATTTCTTTGAAAAGGTCTTAAGAATACAAACATTTTTTGTTCTTGCACCCATGTAAAATTGTTAATCATTTTTGAGATTCAAATGATTAAATATTTTAGGGTCCAGCCCTCTAGATCCTTAATGGGGACAGAAATTCGTGTTTTGATAAGTGGAATTAATTTAAATCATTAATTCAAACATTTTCTCTTCTATGATGTCTTACAAAATATGTATACTTCTTTAGTTATTTTTCGTCAAAGTTTAAGTACTTTGGCCCCTAAAAATCCCTAATTACGTAATAAATGGGCGTGGCAATGATTTTTTTAAATAGATATTGGTACGATTAACAACTTTGCTTCTACATGTATAATGCATTACAAAATCTTTATCGTTTTTGAGTCATTTGTAATAGAGTTTACGAGTGCCTTGGCCCCTAAAAAAAGGGCCAGCCTATTTTTCTTGATTTCGTTGGAAAGAACTTATGATTATCTACCACTTTTGTTATATATATCTTAACAAAATATCAACTGATAAAAAGATACAGATCAAAACGTTTGAAAATTTGAATGAAAATTCGTACTCAATTTTCGTGCCCAGGCGAGCTCCAAGAAATGGCGCCACTGGCGTAAAACAAAATAATAGTGCACAACTTCAGACTATAGACTACCTATCCTGAAAATTTCATAGTCATATCTCTGATAGTTTCTGAGATCAGCTCTGCACAAAATAGGTCGTAAAAAACCACAAAATGGTCGATAAATCGGTACCGGAAGTGATGACAACAAAAATTTCAAAAACATATAAAATTCAGATGATGACTCATCATCTGTGAAAAAATGTTGAAAATCAGTCGAATATTTTAGAGAAATCGCGTGCACAAAATTTGGAAAAAAAAAATAATAATAAGTAGACACGATCTCGTTGCGAGCAACGAGGAGGTCTTCCGTCCGATTTTTAGAAGAGGAAATGACCTTGACTTTTATCTTCATCAACGAAACATATCAGGAAATGCAGATGTGATCTTAAAGAGCGATGGATGAAGGATTATACACCCCATTGGATCCCTAATTTGAAGGACCAGTCCCATATATTTCATATTAAATAAGAGGTCTTTTGACCTAATAACACGTCTAATAACCTGTAATAAAAAGAAACCGAAGAAAAAAAAGAGGGTCTTCCTTTGTAAACGGAAGACCCTAATAACAATAAGAATAGAAGGGTCTTCCGCTGAAGACGGAAGACCCTAATAATAAAAGACTGTTTTTGTCTGAATCTTAATTGAAGAGTGTTTTTCAACTTGAACTTTAGTCCAACAACCCTTTTATGTTGAATATTTTAGTTAGAAAATTAAATAAAAAGGAGAGAAAGAAATAGAGAGAAAGAACAAATCTTGGCCCCGGCGAGATTAGAACACACAGCCTTTGCAGATGTCTCAAAACATGGCTGACGCGAAATAATTCCCGAATTTGTCTTTGAATTTGGGGCGTTTCCGCCCGGGAGAAGAGCTGAGTTTTTGTATGAGATGAAAAACAACGTGTAAGATGTCTGACTATTCAGGTTTGGTAACAGTGCGAGGTCATTTGAAATATTTATGCGTGTTTGTGTCTGCACCCCTGCGAATGTGTTCGGAATGTTTTCTTTATCGTTGCTAAGTAAGTAATAAATCCAGAGGTGCTCGAATGAAAGTTCACGAGACTTCACCGATATTTGTTCACTTCCTGTGAAATTCCGAGCGGAAGTATAAGTGTTCGGATAATATTCTCAAAATACGTAAGTACTGGTCGTTTTTCATATCACATCCTACTATGATTTATGTTAAAACAGGAAAAGCTTTCAAGATGTATGTCTTATTTTACCATTTAGCAGTTATTTATATTAAACGATAATATTCAGAACAGAGTTATCGTTCGTGTTCAAACACGTGTAGAGTGGTTGAAAATATAACCATTGGGTTGCTTAATAAAATCATAGCCATGTTTGATGCTTGTGGTGTGCAATACCATGTTTTAAAAAAAAATAGTGGGTGTCTGTTTTGCATTAAAACTTAGTATATCGAGCCATTTTCAAGGAACATTCTGCATAAAATGGTATTGTCTGTTTCACTATTGATGTTATTACTAGGTCAGGCGCGGATAAAAAATTAATCCTCAGGAGGGATCTCTTTTAAACATGTTAGTTGTTGCAACAGCAAACAAAAACTAATTTTTGTATAGTCACATTTATTTCTAGAACACATTTTATTCACCAATTAATGAAGATAAAGTTTAAAATCAATAAACCTCTAGATTTTATATTTGACTACCTATATTAAGAACCTAGATACATGTACTGTGAAATAGACTTTATACACGAGGTACGATTTTTACTGCGAAACTGAAAGGGTAAAATAAAACCACGTGGTCTAAAATTTGAAAGACAATAACATTCGCAGGGGTGTCTGGAGGGGGGGGGGGGTGAAAAAACCTGAGCTTGATTTTCGTCGTAAATAAATCGAAAATAGAATTTTGAGGTGTGGATCTCGGATTCGGTCTTTACATGTAGTTCAGTAATCTAGAATTGAACTAGGTTGAAAATAAAGGTTCAAGATGAAAGATCCAGTAAAATCAGGCCAGAAAAACTAAATGATTTTCTGAATAGGAGGGGGGGGGGGGTGTCGGTGCGTGTACTGTGTAAATTTAATTTTACGGTATAGGCAATAAGCGCCGTTTAATCTCAGGAATTTCGACTTGATTGTTCAATCCGCTGCATATTTGGCAGACAATAAGAATGGTGTCCGAGGTTCATTTTCACGAATTTTCATTAGGATTGAGTGAAGGGCTTGGGAGTTATGATTTTTTTTACAGTACATGTCAATCACGACTTGAAACTCAAATGCCAAAAACTTCATAACTCTGTTAATAATGAACGAATTGGTCTGGTAATTAGTACAGTAATCTAGAATGGTACTTAGTTGAAATTAAAGGCCCAAGATCAAAGATCAAGGAAAATCGGGCCAGAAAAACTAAATGATTTTATGAATGGGGGGGGGGGTCGGTCGGTGACTTCTATATTAAACGTAGACTATTAAATTCTAAATATCACAAATTACACAATTTCTAAACAATATACATATGTTAGAACAATGTATAAGCGTTGTTTGAAAGATGTAACTATTGATTTTTTAACATCTGTTTATCTTCGGCTCAAACACTCATAAACGGCTGGTCAGTTTTCAAACATTTTCGCAGTCATCCGTTCGTTTGTATAGTTACGTGTATAAACTTTGGAGGTTTTTCTTAATCCCAGACAGGCAACAGATTTGTATCAGTATATAGACATGCACAAAAAAAGGAAAAAGTCCACCATCTTTAATTTTAGCGTTGACTTCCAATCAGTATGAAGACAATCATTAAGCAATGAATTTCAAATTATTTGAATCCATAGACATTATCCCGTAACTTGAAATAAATACATGTATACTTTTTGGACGCCGATGTACATTTAGCCTCTATCCAATTTACTGCATGTTACCTGTACAAGTACTTTAGAGAGAGAGAGAGAGAGAGAGAGAGAGAGAGAGAGAGAGAGAGAGAGAGAGAGAGAGAGAGAGAGAGAGAGAGAGAGAGAGAGAGAGATTTTCTAGTTTTTTTATAGTGTTTAGGGAATCAGTATATCAGCAACGAATGTCAATAAACGCATGCATACATGCAAGCGTGTATCTATATATGTGAACAAATACTAATCAGTCCTCCTTTTAAGGTCATGTAGAATAACGTTGGTGCATTGCTAAATGTTGTGTGCATACAGTCATTGAGATGGCGGCATTTCTTTGATGCCGGCAAAGCGACCCAGTGAACTTTGATGCGGTCGTACTGCAGGGGCGCTTCGGCGGCATGTCTTTGATGGCGGCGATGCGAACTGCTGACAAAAACGAGCTCTATATTTGTACTAAAAAAGCTGTTATTATTTTTATTTATGATAAAAATAAAACGGAAAACAATAAAAACCATTATTTTAAAGGTAAAATCGTTAAACAAAAGAAAATTAGGGAAGAACAAATAATCGGCACTCGGGGATGGAACCCGGGTCGCCTGGGCACAAGTCCAACACTCTAACGACTGAGCTACGCGGACTCTCGCTTCAGAACTTTTGAACTCAAAATCTCGGGAATGCCTGGATCGATTTTAACACGAATTTCATATTCTGAAGTGTTTTAAGCGTCTCTATCGAATAAAAACATAAATAAAATTCAGATCTAAAAATTTGAAAAATTAAGGTTTTTCATTTCCTTCCGGTGACGAACGGAAGTGATGGCGGACGTTCGGATATGCGAAGGGCACTGCGGCCGTTCACTCTCTACCATCTCTGAAAATTTGAAGTTTCTATCGTAAATACTTTTTGAGAAAACTCGTGAACAAGCAAAAACGTAAAATCTTTAATATCTCGGTACCGGAAGTGACGATCAAAAAAAGCCCGTGTACTTTTCTTACAAATTTTGTCATGAATAAGATCTGAAAATTTCATGAAAATTGGCTGAAGCATTTTTGAGAAAACGTGACAGAAAAAAAAAAACAATAAAAATAATAGTGAAAAAGAAACAAAGCAATAACAATAAGGTCTTCCGTTGGAAACGGAAGACCTTAATAAAAATAATAGTGAAAAAGAAACAAAGCAATAACAAGAAGGTCTTCCGTTGGAAACGGAAGACCTTAATAATAATAGAGGAAAAGAAACAAAGCAAAAACAATAAGGTCTTCCGTTTCCAACGGAAGACCTTAATTACATATAAGAGTTATTGCCCTTTAATAAGAGTAAAATATAACTGTGTCCATAATGTATTTTATACATATCTCTTACTGTTGTTATATTTCATTTCAGGGCATTCATTTCTTTATCTGTTATCTATTTATTATATCTGTAATCGCAATAATAAAGGGATATCAAGAACCTTATACAGTGTTATATATTAAGTATAGAACCAGCACTGTTTCACGTCAAAAAAAACCCCAAATATTATCGTAAGTGTAGTCTCATTAATTAAAATGGAAAAACTAAATACAACATATAAAGTGGCATGCAAACGTATTATGATATACTAGTATAAGACATAATAAATTAAAGTGAATATAAAGGCGAACAACATTATTTGCTGTATTAACACATAAAAACGATGTCAATTGAAAGCGAACGTTTGATAAAAAAAAAAAGCTTTTAATAAAAAAAAATACTTACTAATACAATTAGCCCCACCCCCCTAAAACCAAAACAAACAAACAATCAATCTAACAAACACAACACAAGACACATACAATTAAAAACCCCAAGCTTATCCAGTATGGCAAATGTGGTAAAATTGTTTACATCGAAGTTGAACATGTGCATGATTAAAAATATATATCCTCCGGTCTTTTCACTTCCTGGAAACAACATCAATCTAAATTAAAAGAAAAAAATCGTATTGTTACGAAAATGAGACCATAAGACACCTAACATTGTGATTTTATTCTCATAAAAAAATAAACCTTCGTCGCAGTCAAAAACGGCAAATATAGGTGAAATAGGATTTTTTTTGTTTCAGCCATGTTTTAACGTGAACCTTCGAGGAATACAATATTGACCCTTCAAGGGTCGATTTAACTTACCCGAACTTTGTCATATTTTAGCATTTTACAATTATATATGGGTGGAAGGAGGGCCATTATCTCTTATATCTTTGTAGTGTGTATTAAACGGATACAGGACATTGTAGGGGACCTATGGTACTGTAATATCCCAGTATCAAATTGGGGCTTTAGGGGTACCACCAAGTGGCTCCCAGGGGTTCTGGCTCATTTTAGGTCTTTATATCTCACTTGATCACAAGAACCCAAGAGGTATTTATAACACTTATGACCCTTCAAAGGTTCGGTTTAGCTCACCCGAACTTTGTTATTTTTAAGAATTTCACATTGAAATTAGGGTGAAAAGTGAAAAATTATTAAATAACCACGGGTAATCATAGACATTGTCTTATGACCAATCATAAATTATCATTTTACTGATCACGCAATCAGATGACCATTTAGTTGATCACGTTATCAGACTTCAAATATGACATAATGCGCCGAAATTGCAAAGATGGACAAAGAATTTGATCTACAGTTTTGATTTGACCGCCAAACTGCCGCCAATTTACAAATTTCGGTCAATGAAATAGATGACATTTCACTATCGCAAGTAGGCGATACGTTAAAATGTGAAAACGCCACATCTGAAAGACTGTTGAACCTATTTTTTCCCCTACTCGGCAGGCTGTATAGCAATGGATGTTGATGGTGTAAACACCGGAGCAGTGGACGTAGATTGTACGGACAGCGCATCTACATCGAGCGAAAGTCGTTTCGGTCAACCAGTAAGCGTTGGTGAAATTTGTCATCTAATGAAAGACCTAGAAAATGAGGATATGAAAAATAACACGAAACGGGTCATGAATCTCTGAAAAATTGCGGTCCAACCTGTGGGGAAATATTCCCGATTTTAAGCTAATGACCCCTGACCAGATGGGTTTTTGGCATATGCGGTTCGTAACAGAGGCGCGGAATCGGGATGAAACAGAATATCCACCGAAATCTATCTACCTCATTATATGCGAACCTTTGCGATTTTTCAAAGACAATTGTGTCTATGATCAGCATATATCATTACGAAAACAACAGAGAACTAAAACGATTTCTGGAAATTGGTTGACGCAAGAATGAACTCGTTAACTGAACAAGATTTGAGTGCAGTTTAAAGCAAGCGGGCCATCTTCTGCCTAAAAACGAGGAAACTTTGTGGCAAAACACATTTATGGGAAGGAAAGTGCGGAACAGTGCAACAAACACTTTTTTGCATGCACTTTGGACCAAGAGTAAACAACGAGCACCACGACTTGCAGTGTGAGCTGCAGCTCAAGATCGGAGAGGACAGCGCTATGCGATTCATTTAGTTCACGGGAAGAGCCAGAAAGACCTACAGAGCCGGCCTAGGGCATCTGAATGTAAAATCAAAGAACCTCAACAGGTTAGCCAACAAATGGTAATAAAATAACCTATTTACAATCTTAGTTAAACAAAAAGTAACATATATAGAGTATAAGTAAATCTGATTATTCTTTTTAATTGAAGGGGAACTTTGCTTGGTTGATTACTTAGAACTGTATTTAACAGTGCGACATTTAAGTCCGGACATGACAAGGTCCGGGCTTTTCGCTACCATTTCCGTTGGACATAGCTTACTTTTGTTTATATATCTTAGTGGGACATTTTACTTTGATCCTATCATGTCAGCATGAATGTACACATTGCTCTAGTTTTCTTATAATTGTCTCTCAAATATCAAAATCCCATGGGATTTTGGTGGGATTTTTCATCCCATCTCAAACCCCACCAAAATCCCATGGGAGAAAAAGTACTGTGGGATAAATCATCCCATGTGGGAGAAAAAATCCCATAATTGTTAAAAGGTGGGATTAATTCTCCCATATAGGACAAAAAATCCCACAAAATAAAGAAAATGGGATATATCCCATGATTTTTCACATAGGATAAATGTTCCCATATATCACAGATATTTTTCTCATGATTTCTCATAATAAATTATTTTCTTTTGTTATTTCACCTTAATTTGCACATAACATTAAACTCTGTCTCATAGTAATTGATTGGATCAAGAACTGTACATTTCATGTTTTCATCTGATATTAATCTTTTAAAGGCATGTGAGAATGTATTGTGTTGATTTTCCAAAATACTGTAGGTGCATGTTTGCTATAAAATGCAGATTCTAATCCTCAATTAATAGTTATTATTTGGTTCTTCATTTTTAATCCATCTAATTATACTTTCTTGTTATCTATCTCTTAAGAACTTATAATTTCATTACATATTATATAGCTCTTTCTTGTAATTACCATAGGCACTTCCCACCTAAAATCAGTGTATAAAAAATCCATCCCGAAAAGAGATGAATATTTGGCACAATGATGTATAGATGGTGAGCGTTTAACAGGTGCGGTTCTTTACCTCAGCAGATAAGAATGACCTTTGTTGCTGTGCAGTACTAATGCAACGCTTAAAAAATACCTTATGCAGATTGTAAGCAACCAAATGTTTACCCAATGATGACGTTTTTTCATATCTAATGCTCATAAACTTCATGTAGTCATTTCTCAACTCTGATGATCAGACTAATGTTCCCAGTGATGTTCCTAGTTTCCATCTTGGAGTGTAATAATTATGTTGAACTAGAGCAGAGCTCGTGGCAAAGCCACGAGTAGGTCTTCCGTTGTTGCTGCGAGTTGAAAATGTATGTGATATGGTGTCAATAAATAATAATGACTAAACTTTCAGTTCTGCTTTTGTTATAAAAATGTGTTGTGATTGAAAGCCTGTATATAAAACGTGTTTTGAAAAAGAAAGAAAGAAAATGTTTAAGGAAAACTATCTGTCGAACACAGTTTATGTAATCGTTTCAAAGATTTTTTTAAAAATGAGATGTTTAATGGGGAGTTAAATTTTCAGAGGGTAGCAAGCATTGTTACATGTACTCATGATTCATGTCAGGAATTGTGTTTTTGGGGAGTTGATTTTAATCATCTCTCCTATGCAGTTACTCTAGCAAACCGAAACTGAAACTGTGTTTGCACCTAAGCACAAATCATCGCCGCTGACAAGACTTCGTTCTTGAAAATAATCGATAAATTCGATGTTATATACGCTGAAGCATTTTTTAAAGGAAACTTATTTATAAATACCTTGGAAATAGTCAGATTTTTAATGGTACGAACAATTAGAAGTTTTTTGTAGTCGTGTGTATTCATACGCCAGAGTTCAATATATAGTTTCGTTCAACCATCGGCTGTCTCCTTACATCTCCGGCAAGTAGAGAGTCAGTCTATATTTAGAGGTCGCATCATCAAGCTATCACGTGACCTGGTATCTCTTACTTGTCGGAGATTAACGGAGACAGCCGAAGATCTGGTTGAACGAGACTAGAGTTCATTATTGGTTGGATCCATACAATTTTTGAAATATTTGGAATACCAAAACACAATTTGATGAAATCAATTCTATTTCAAAATATAACACAACATGATTCATTAGAGGTTTTTTCTCGAAATTCTTGTCGGAAAAGTCAGAGAAATCATATTATAAAAATGTGCATAATTTAAATGCAGATTACAAACTACTTGCCAAGCAAACTAGCATATCGTTGATTTTAAAATAAATAATATTCGATAAAATCAACTCCCGTCAGTACATCAGTACTTTAATTTAAAAACCGAACCCGCCTACAAAACACGTAACCTTTTCTGTAAGATAACTTCTTTATTTAAAAATATTTCTAAATTTTTTAAAACTATGTGCAAGTTTAGAATTGTTGCGTGATGACAAAATTTACTGACCCTGAAACGTACTACTACACCAAAAACGTGCGACAAACGTTTCGTGTAGACCGTTTAGCGTTTCGTGTGATTGTGAAGCGTTTCGTGTAAACCGTTTACTGTTTCGGGCAAAGCGTGTAAATCATTTCGAGCAAAGCGTGCTAAAACCGCGTGAAACATTCATCAGATTTCATTTGGAACTCTCTGACAATTTAATTGTTTCAAAATGGCGCCCGTGTTTTACATTACTTTAAACTGTTTGTGATTGGCAAAACTCTTTTGTACATGTAGATATTTTAATGAAAAAAAATTCTACAAGAAATGATGAAGCTTTTAATAGGCATTTCCTCCAGAAAAGTTGTTACGTAGTGTTTTGACTGACTTTTGTCCATTCAGATTGTAGAAGACGGAGTTGAGACAATACTGGTCGTGACTTAATTTGAGAGAGAGAGAGAGAGAGAGAGAGAGAGAGAGAGAGAGAGAGAGAGAGAGAGAGAGAGAGAGAGAGTTAATTGGTTAATGGAGTAAATTATAGATGACGCAGATGAGTGAACTATCTATCAACAATAGTTATCGTATAAAGTGAAAAATCACGGTCTATAGTATGTCCCAAGTTATTGTTTCCATCAATTTTTGATGATTTTTACTAAAAATACACATACCTGTGAAAGAAACACAACTGAAATTGATGAAAGGGAATATATCAAGATATCTTTATTGAACAATTTTCACTCATAAAATTTCACAGGAACGAAAACAATTTTCTTACGGATATTTATAATGGGAAATGTTTACATCTTTTCTTCATTCGGAAGTAATCGGGATACCTCGCGCAATTTTTTAACGTTATCATCCGGGCTTATCAATGGCTGATGCAATGCAAAATCCCCTTAGACTTTCAATATTGGGATGTGTATTGAAACCTGAAGCGGTAGAGGGGGCGTTTCAACACATAATCTGGACATTTTTCATATACATGTAAGTGGATGAACGTAGTTTGAGCACTAAGGTATTTACTATTATTGAATCATATATTGAATATATCAAGCAAAAAGTGGTGGAAGAAAAAACTCGGGACATAGTATAGTATATCTTATAAATTTATGAAACTTTGAAGTGTTTTGAAATTCTTTAACCAGGGAACAACGATATCTAGATATACATCAGTAATAGGATAAGGTAATGTCAAACATCGAAGACTGTACGAATATTTAAGAAACTGTTTTTATTACAAGTGTTACCGTTAATAATCAAATCAAAGTTTGACGAATCTTTCTGGAATTAAACATAGGTTGTAAATTTACTTTGAATAAAAACTTTCTTCATGGTTACTCAGTGTGAAACATTCTTTACCTTAGACGTTTTACTTTTCCACTAAGCATCCGCCTTCGTTGCCTTTCCTTTACACTACATCTAAATTCATCATGTTCATAAGTGATCATTCGTTCGCATTTCAAAATATTTAATGTCCGTATTCTCGGACTCCATGCTCGGAAATTTAGTTGGATATAAGCTACGTCATTCTTATCCATGTGCATGTTGTCGACGGCGCGCGGCCGAAGAATTTTTCACAATCGTTTTTAAAACGCTTTAAAGTTATACAATATAGGATATACATGTAATTTTTATATACAGACTTTAATTAATTTGTTTGCAAGTTTATAACTAATGATTATTCCTTTATCGGCACCACTTATAATCTCTCTCTCTTTTCTTTCTCTCATTCAAGTCACGAGCGACAATGTCTTAACTCCGCCCAGCTACGATCTGATTGGACAAAGGTCAGTCAAAACATTAGGTATAAACTTTTCTGGAGTAAACCCCTAAAAACGCTTCAATGTACTTCGCTGTAACTTAAACGATCATGTTTTTATAAGCATATATATTTTTTTATTTATTTACATCGATAACTCTTACTGAGACCATTTGACTGTGTACAAGCAGGACACATAACCTCGGACATCGGGTGTCTTCTGCACCTGGCTGAACCTGTCAATCAAACTCTGTGTATTTGTTTTCATTGGATTGTCAAGCGTCTCTTTTTTTTTGTCAATAGCCAATGGAAAATTAATGACTTCAAGGTAATCGGAATCAGTATTTGATGAAGCATACAATTTAAATTACAAAAAAATTTATTAATTATCTGAAAATTATTTAAACCACTGTTAACGGAAAACAAAGAGTCTTAGAAGTAATTAACACACAGGGATTTGCCTACAATGTACACAGTCATGCAATTACTAGTAATTATTATGGGAATCTTTACGCATGGTATTTAATTCGAACAGATTATAATAATCTATACACTGTACGCCGTTACACATGTACGAAGCGCCGGTAATATATACGAATATTGAGTCAAAAAATTAAATCATTTTTATTTCTTGTTCTTTTCAATACAATGTGAAATTACTTTCAGAAAAAAATTCCGAAATACTAATTACAACTTTCTTTTTTGTGTAATCATTTGATTTTTTTTCTGAGGTACATGTATATATATGTACAGAACATACTTATTTACGAATGATACGACATAGGAAAAAATAATCGGTTGTTCGTAGAACATTTTTATCTTACGAATGTGACTAATTTAATTTTAAATATTTTTCAACATTATCAATGTAAATAATATCAGGTGTATTTACTGTTTGTGTTTTTACATCGTAATCTCTGAAACCAATAAAAATACTAATGTTAGCAGAAAAATCAAATCCCGCCGAATACTGAAAAACCGATTTCAGTTTGCAATCATACGGATTTTATCTTTGGTATTGACTATTGAGTTACGGTAACTTTTTTTTCTGGATGATTTTATTATTTATTATTTTATGTAAAAGCACAATGTCAACTGTTACTCAATTATATAACAATTGATGACCTGGGGCTATATATGTTCAGAGCTGTGTGCGCTGAAGCGACACAAGATTCTCGGTCGCACGTGGCGATTGAATTTACACAGACTGACCGAATAAACAAACGGGTAGGAAAGTGAAACAAAATGTTACACATGAAAAGAAGCCACCAAAAATGATTTTCGATAGATCTTGACAATTAAAAAAATCCAGCGCGAACTCCTGTCAGCGGGACGGGAGGGGGGGGGGGCAGCAATGAGTTCGCTTCTACAAAGAAACGAACGACCACGTAGAAAAACTACAGAAGGGATTAATATGTGACCGATAGAATCTAATCTAAAGTTGTTTAAAATTCATGTGAAAATTTTTTTTAAAAAAATCAACGAATGCCTCAATTAAGGACATTTTTTTTATCGTGCTAGCACCTACCGCAAACATGTTACATGGAACTTTGATTATAATTTGATTTTTAAACTACCTTGTACGCTATCTATAAATCAATGCTTAATCAACTGTACAAGTTTAATGAATTTATCTTTTCATCTTTCTTTTCATCCTAAACGAATATACTAGTTGAAAACATAATAAAATGTAGTTGTGTCCGTGCAAAATATGAAACATGAACGCGTGATAAGGTACATGTAGAAGAACACGAACCGACCGCGGATTACTTGTCCACTCGCGCCGGTTCTCCTCAGCCATGTGCGAGGGACGATCACCATTTAAAGCTTTACTATTTGTGTGTGTGGGGGGGGGGGGGGTGATTTAAAACATTATTTGTACAGTGTTTAAAATATTTTACATTAACAAATTTAACTAACCATTAATTTATGTCTTACGATGTGTACGATTTGGAGTAATATCGCTCATTAATATTCATTTACACTCAAATGTTCAATTGAATAAATACAAGATGAGTTCCCGTTTTTACGGCTATATTAACTCAAACACGTTCATATGCATGTAAGTGTGCGTCGCGGTGTGAGAATCTTGTCTATTAAATAACCGCTTAATTACCGCTAGGTAGTGCAGCCGTGGCTGATCTCATCGGCCGTGGGCGAAGGATATATTACGTAAAGGTACATGTACAACGCACAGACAGGCACAGCTCAGAACCCAGGAAGATTTGAAAAGTTTGCAGTATAATGAACATACTCTATCAAATAGAAGTTATTTATTTTAAACTTAAAACCCATAATTGATCTGTGTCTATTATTGCTTTAGATTGAGAATGACATTGCCTTTATTAATTAACTGAACGATTTCTTAATTGACACCCAATCGTTTAATCCATAAGAAATTATGTGTAATCAAAACGAAACCAATTCTTGAGTTCGCGGCTAAATAAACTGATACATGTATATGAGAGACACAGCTCTCGTGTATTAGATAAACGCTGACCGCTAGGTAGTCCAGCCGCGAGCATGGTGACCGATATTCTCGGCCGCGGGCGAGGGAGAACTTACGTAATGGTACACATACACACAGCTCTGATTCAAGGTAGATTTTAAATGCATGGAGTTCATAAATAAAATGTAATGCATAGAGTTTTTTAATTCCATATTTTATGGTTTACTAGAAAAGAAAAAGAATGTTTTGTTTTCCAATTGCCGTTTTTAATGATTGTGCACTATAAGAACTTAGCAACAATGACTTAAACTCCTAAAAAAAAGGCATGTACTCCAACAACAAAAAAATATTCTAATAAATTATTGCCTCCTGTATAAACCAGCATACTTTCTGCGGCAACTTTATGCCAGTTGTACGCACAAAGACTTTCGTTTACTTGTCAAATGAAAACAGGTACATGTCAACATGTAAAGCTTTTTACACTCATACTACACAAATCACTTACAAAATAATATTGTTACGACCTTTATGAGATCCCAACAAACAACTTTTCCAGCGACAACCATATCAAAATCCTAACCGTTTTTGAGTTATAAAGCAAACACTTTTAGGGGCTATTGGCCCTTAATTTAAGGGTCCAGCCCTTTTTTATTGGTGTCAAATAAAAGCCCTTGGTATTCTGCACAACTTTTATTCTACATGTTTTAACAAATTATTTTTCGTTTAAAAGATATAAAGGAAAATATGTCTAAATTTTTGCAATTTTTTGAATCCTGTTTTTTGACCCCCTACCTTTTTCTAAATAAGGAAAGTAATCGAAAAACAAAAACCGATGTGCACCACTACAATGTCTCTGCTATTCAAATTCGTTGGATTCCCATTCCCTGCTATCATAGTCTCGGAGCCTTTGTCTGGAAACAAAAGGCCCTAAAAAAATTTAAAAGGGGAATAACTCTTTAACGAAAAGGGAATTCTAAATTTTATGAATTGCTTAAGATAGTGTTTTGTAAAGTACATTAGCCCTGCAAATTTGAGCAAAAACCGTTCAGAAATGAGCAAGATATGAAGCCTCAAAGTTCGCGTCTAGGAAACAAAAAAAAAAAAGAAAAATAAGACTAGAGCAAAGCTCGTTGCAAAGCAACGAGTGGGTCTTCCGTTAATGTTGGAAGTAAAGCTGACAGTTCCTGTAAGAAGCAGAGCTCTAAAACCAATAACAAGAGTAACTAAAATAAAAAGATGAAAAAAATCGAATATTCCTGGTACGACTTAACAAAATACGAATGATTTTAAGTACGAATTAACAAATTTTTTTCCGATCTCAAGAACGACTTAACAAAACAGATCCGAATTGTTCAAGTACGACTTAACAATTATTTTCGGTACGAGTTAATTTTACTTTGAACATTACGCTATTTTTTAAACCAAGGACACGGAAACAAAATTTCCGGAAAAATCAATTTTTAAACCCCGATATCTCTTCAATGAATCGTTCGATTTTAAAACGGCTTTCAGTGTAAGATTCAGCTTGATAAGCTCTATAAAGCACATATTCATTTTTGATTTGATCAGAAAATTCATTTTTTCGAAAAATTTGTTTCATTTCCGGTTTCGACCGGAAGTGACAGATTTTCATTTCGAGTCTTATTACAGAGGTAAATCGACCAAATCATAACCATTGAAAATTCCAAGCCTCTATCTTAAAGCGTTCTTGAGAAAAGTCCGGGACAAAATGACTTTTTGAAATTTTTAAAAATGACGTCACGTCAAAACGGTAGTGACGTTCTCTTTAAAACTTTCACATTTTTGTGGGACGCTAACTTGCAAACATCTCTGAAAATTTCATCAAAATAAGTTAAAAACCTTTTGAGTTATGAGGCAAAAAAGGAGTCAGAAGAAAAGAAAAAGTATAATAACTAGAGCAAAGCTCGTTGCAAAGCAACGAGTGGGTCTTCCGTTAATGTCGGAAGTAAAGCTGGAAGTTCCTGTAAGAAGCAGAGCTGTTTAACCAATAACAAGAGTACCTTAAATAAAAAGATGAAAAATCGAATTATTCCTGGTACGACTTAACAAAAACCGAATAATTTTACGTACGACTTAACAAAAACCTTTCCGATTTCAAGAACGACTTAACAAAAAAAATCCGAATGTGTTACAGTACGACTTAACAATTAATTTTAAGGTACAAGTTAACTTAACCAAGAACTTGATACTAATTTCTTAACCAAAAACGCGGAATCAAAATTTCCGGAAAAATCATTTTTTGAACTCGTATATCTCTGTAATGCATAGTCCGATTTTAAAACGGCTTTCAGTGTTAGATTCAGCTAAATAAGCTCTATAAAACACATACTCATTTTTGATTTGATCAGAAAATTCATTTTTTCGAAAAATTTGATTCCCTTCCGGTTTCGACCGGAAGTGACAGATTTTCATTTCCAGCCTTATTACAGAGGTAAATCGATTAAATCATAACCATTGAAAATTTCAAGCCTCTATCTTAAAGCATTTTTGAGAAACGCCGCGGACAAAATGACTTTTTGAAAATTTTAAAAATGACGTAACGTAAAAACGGAAGTGACGTTTTCAAAGAAACTTCACAAACTTTGAGGTATTATAGTTGCACACAACCTCTGAAAATTTCATCAAAATTGATTGTAAACTTTTTGAGTTATAAAGCCGAAAAGGAGTCAGAAAAAAAAATAAAAAGAATAATAATAATAATAGAAAGAAACAATAGAATAACAAGAGGGTCTTCCGTTGAAAACGGAAGACCCTAATAATAATAAAAAGAAACAATAGAATAACAAGAGGGTCTTCCGTTGGAAACGGAAGACCCTAAAAAATCTTAACCCGCACAATAATAGAAAGGTCTTCCGTTTCCAACGGAAGACCTTAATTACGAACCCGATTGTTAAATACCCCCCCCCCCCCCCCCCCTTTAAAAGAATTCGGAATACTAAGACAATCTCATATCATGTTTCATGGAGTCAGGTGCACAGAACAAGAACCACATCACCACATCGTCAATAACGGCGATTGTCTACGCCGCATTGTTACCCATTGAATGGATATTTTTTAAATAAAAGAGAGTAAAATATAACATTTGGGAAAAAAATGTTTTATATTGACTTCAAAATCATGCTAACTGTATCAAGTTTTGTAGTTTAATTAAGTCATTAAAGTGAGACTGTTTGGTTTTTTTTTTTTTCAATGTGATTGTTGTTGTTTTGATACATGTAAGAAGGTAACAAGACTTCAAATTGTCGCTAAGTTTGATAAATTTAACAAACCTATTTCTATAGGTTGGTTGCACCGAGCTCAGCTTGAGCGAGTTTCTGTACTTGTGTATATTACCTGCAAACAGTAGATCAAATAAGTGTATTTTAAAAATACATGCACATACATAGTACAGAAGACCAAAGATGGCAATGTTGCAAACATCAACCCGTAATTATAAATTGCCAGACTGTCACCTTGATTAATATTCTTACCCCTCGGTGGTTCGTATTGTATATACATGTAATTATATCCCCGGATGTTTAAGACTTGTTACCTGTAATTAAATCCGCGATGTACGGTTCTAGGATAACACAAAAGGGAAATTTTTGTTTAAAATTCAATTTACTGGTTACAATATTATTTCCCTATAAATTAAATTATAAATGAATTAATCATTTTCCAAATGTTTCATTTTTTGAAAAATCTCTCTCTCTCTCTCTCTCTCTCTCTCTCTCTCTCTCTCTCTCTCATTATTTGCTTGCTTAAGTACTGCTTTAAAGTATACCAGGGACAAACGGTATCTAGACTACCTACATGTATAGTGCGGTCAATTTTTGATATAATGGAGATCTATGTGTAAAAACATCCTGAAAATTTTACTGCGGTCGCATAAGTACTTTTCGAGATATTTGGGGAAAACACGATTTCACACCTTCAGAACGATTTTTAATCAAGCCGATTTGGCGCGGCTGAACTGTGGCGTCACGGGGTCAACTACTATAATAATTATGAGAAACAAGAATATCATATGATAACTGTTTGTTTTCTTGCGTTGCTTTTTCGATATCTGAACATTTTTTTTTTTAATTTCCTTATCAACACTGAATGACTAAATATACTGTTGTTTGAGTTTAAACCCATATTTTATCGAACAAAAATGCCGAATTCGGAAACTTGTTAACGTTTGCTTCATGAATTTAGTCAAATAATTGTAACACATTTTGCATCACATGTGTATTCTATGTAGCAAATTGACAATCAATCAAGGCACTATTGTTATAAGAAACCTATTTTTTAAACATTTTTCGGATGTTTTTTCATGACATTAATAATGATATTGATAAATTTATATGTTTTGTAAAAGGTGACGTGGGGGTCTATTCCTCGTATGAGACATAAAATTCAGGCACGAAGCATCAGTCGGGGGGGGGGGGGGGGGGGGGGCTTGCATTTACCATGTTTACATATAAAAAATTTAATTATCATGGAGCCTCCCCCCCCCTCTCATTTTTGGGGGAGTATGTAAGTATTAATTAAGGAAATTAAGAGTGAAATTGAAGTAACAGATATATACCACGCCAGCTCCCGCCCTCCCCCACGGATAAAGATATAGAAGATTTTCAATGTCCCCTTAATTTTTTTTTGTTTGCTTGTCAAGATTTTTTGGATGAGTCTGAGATGTAATTTCAGGCAGGTAGCATCGTTTTTTAATTTGGGTGGGGGGGGGGGTCAAAAACGATGCTACCTGCCCGAAATTACATCAATATTGCCCGATTATTCATTTTAATATTGATTTCGGACTTATAACAATCAAAATAGCATGCACATTTTAACAAACAATCGAGGGATTATTAACGGATCAAGGAGAAAGTCCAAGATGGCCGCATGATGAAGTGTGTCTCGTAACTTCTTTGAAAATACGATAATGGAATTTTATTTTACACTTATTTACATCCTTTGTCAAGATATGTTAAAGTTTCTTTCAGTTTTAATAATGATTCAGTGTCAGTATAACAATTTAATTAAGCTATTTGGAGTTAAATTGCTGACTATAGCGCTCGAAAGAAAGGTGTTCTTTATTGGACAAGAAATTAAGACCAGGGACGTAATTACTTCCGAAATTATTACTTCATTATTACTTGATTGCATTTTTTAAACAAGGTTTAAATTGCTGAATTGTGAGTTTTGTCATTTTTTAAAAGATAAGTAACTAGAGCAGAGCTCGTGGCAAAGCCCCGAGTAGGTCTTCCGTTGTTGCTGCGAGTTGAAAATATATGTTATATGGTGTCAAACGATTATAATGACTATACCTTTAGTTCTGCTTTTGTTATAAAAACGTGTTGTGATTGAAAGCCTGTATATAAAACGTGTTTTGAAAAAAGAAAGGAAGAAAATATTTTAGGAAAACTATTTGTCGAGCAGAGTTTATGTAATCGTTTCAAACATTCTTTAAAAAATGAGATGTTTAATGGCGAGTTAAATTTTCAAAGGGTAGCAAGCATTGTTATAAACAGTATGTACTGGTGATTCATGTCAGGAAGTGTATTTCTTTTTTAAACTAAACCCGCCTACAAAACATGTAAACTTTTCTCAAAGATAACTTCTATATTAAAATATTTCTAAATTTTTTGAAGACTATGTGCAAGTTTAGAATTGCGTGCTGACAAAATTTACAGACCCTAAAACGTACTACTACACCAAAAAAGCGTGCGGCCTACGTGCGAGAAACGTTTCGTGTAAACCTTTTAGAGTTTCATGTAAACCGTTTAGCGTTTCGGGCAAAGCGTGCGAGAACCGTGTGAAATGTTCATCAGATTTCATTCGGAACTCTCTGACAAGTTAATTGTTTCAAAATGGCGCCCGTGTTTTACATTACTTTAACAAAATTGAATGAATTGTTAACAAACAAAAGAAAGGTATATGTATTAAAAGACGACTAGTTACAGAGTAAATGTATATTTAACGTTTTCATGCGATGTTTCAGTACTGAAACAATATTAAAATTCGCTATACATAAAAAATATTAAATAAAGTTAGTGCAAACATGATTTCTATTGGAACAAACCTAAATCAACTTTAACTTGCACGATCATGTTTTGATAGGCATGTATTTTTATTATTTATTTACATCGATAACTCCTACTGATAACTCTTACTGAGACCATTCGGCTGTGTACAAACAGCACACATAACCTCGGACATCGGGTGAGACCTGCACCTGGCTGAACCTGTCAATCAAACTCTGTGTATTTGTTTTCACTGGATGGTCAGGCGTCTCTCTTTTGTAAAAAGCCAATGGAAAATTAATGACTTCAAGGTAATCGGAATCAGTATTTGATGAAGCACACAATTTAAATGATAGAAAATTTATTAATTATTTGAACAAAATTAAATGTAAACATAGATAGGAAATAAAAAAAAATTATTATTATGGGAACCTATACGCATGGTACTCAATTCAAAAAGATTATATTATGATTTTATTATTTTATGTAGTAAAATCACCCTTCCAACTGTTACTCAATTACATAACAATTGATGACCTGGGGCTATAAATGTTCTGAGCTGTGTGCGCTGAAGCGACACAAGATTCTCGGTCGCATGCGGCAATTGAATTAACACCGACTGGCCGAATAAACAAAGGGATGGGAAAGTGAAACAAAATGTTACACATAAGAAGAATCCACCAAAAATGATTTTCGACAGATCTTGTTATCTTTTCCCCAATTAAAAAAAAATCCAGCGCGAGCACCTGTCAGCGGGGCGGGAGGAAAGGGGGGGGGGGGGCAGCAGTGAGTTCGCTTCCACAATGAAACTACAGAAGTGATTAATATGTGACCGATATAATCTAATCTAAAGTTGTTTAAACTCATGTGAATTTTTTTAAAATAATAATCGAATGCCTCAATTCAGGGCATTCCTTTATCGTGCTAGCCCCTACCGCAAACATGGAACTTTGATTATAATTTGATTTCAAGTTTAAACTACCTTGTACGCTATCGTATAAATCAATGCTTAATCAACTGTACAAGTAAAATCAATTTATATTTTCGTCTTAAACCAATATAATAGTTGAAAACATAATAAAATATAGTTGTGTCCGTGCAAAATATGAAACATAAACGCGTCATAAGGTACATGTAGAAGAATACGAACCGACGGCGGATCACTTATCCACTCGCGCCGGATCTCCTCAGCCATGTGCGAGGGATGATCATCTTTTAAAGGTTTAATATTTGAAGGGGGTGTTGATTTAAAACATTAATTGTACAGTTTTTAAAGTACTTTAATTACCTGAACAAACGAACCATTAGTTTATGTCTAACGATTTTTCCGATTTGGAGTAATATGGTTCATTAATATTCATTTACACTCAAATATTTAATTAAATATATATACAAGTAGGACAAACTTTTATAACATAAAATTAAAACAGTTCTTGTATATACGGCTATATTAACTCAAACACGTTCATATGCATGTAAGTATAAGTCGCGGTGTGTGAATCTTGTGTATTAAATAACCGCTTACCGCTAGGTAATGCAGCCGTGGCTGATCTCCTCGGCCGTGGACGAAGAATAGATTACGTAAAGGTACAACGCACAGAAACGCACAGCTCAGAACCAAGGAAGATTTGAAAAGTTTGCAGTATAATGACCTTACTCTATCAAATAGAAGTTATATATTTTAAACTTAAACCCCACAATTGATCTATGTCTATTATTGCTTTAGAGAATGACATTGCTTTTATTAATTAGATGAACTATTTCTTACTTGACATCCACTTGTTTAATCCACAAAAGATTCTGTGTAATCAAAACTAAAACAATTCTTGAGTTCGCGGCTAAATAAACTCATATATGAGAGACGCAACTCTCGTGTATTAGATAACCGCTGACCGCTAGGTAGTCCAGCCGCGAGCATGGTAACCGATTTTCTCGGCCGCGGGCAAGGGAGAGCTTACGTAATGGTACACACACACACATGCAGCTCTGATTCAAGGTAGATTTTAAATGCATGGAGTTAATAACTAAAATGTAATGCACAGAGTTTTTTAATTCCAAATTTTGTGGTTTACTAGAAAAGGAAAAGAATGTTTTGTTTTCCAATTGCCGTTTTTAATGATTGTGCACTATAAGAACTTAACAACAATGACTTTAACTCCTAAAGGAAAAGCTAATACTCCAACAACAAAAAAAATTCTTATGAATTAATGCCTCCAGTATAAACCAGCATACTTTCTGCGGCAACTTTATGCCAGTTGTACGCACAAAGACTTTCGTTAACTTGTCAAATGAAAACAGGTACATGTCAACATGTAAAGCTTTTTACACTCATACTACACAAATCACTTACAAAATAACATTGTAACGACCTTTATGAGATCCCAACAAGCAACTTTTCCAGCGACAGCCATATCAAAATCCTAACCGTTTTTGAGTTATTAAGCAAAAACTTTTAGAGGCTATTGGCCCTTAATTTAAGGGGCCAGCCCTTTTTTATTGAGGTTAAATGAAAGCCCTTGATATTCTGCACAACTTTTATTCTACATGTCTTTACAAAATATTTTTCGTTAAAAAGATATAAAGGAAAATTTGTCTAAATTTTTGCACTTTTTGGAATCCTGTTTTTTGACCCCTACCTTTTCCTAAATAAAAAACGTAATCTAAAAACAAAAACTAATGTGCACCACTACAATGTCTCTGCTATTCAAATTCGTTGGATTCCCATTCCCTGCTATCATAGTCTCGGAGCCTTTGTCTGGAAACCAAAGGCCCTAAAAAAATTTAAAAGGGGAATAACTCGTTACCGGAAAGGGAATTCTAACTTTTATGAATTGATGAAGATAGTGTTTTGTAAAGTCCATTAGCCCTGAAAATTTGAGCAAAAACCGTTCAGAAATGAGCACGATATGAAGCCTCAAAGTTCGCGTCTAGGAAGAAAAAAAAAAAAAAAAGAACTAGAGCAAAGCTCGTTGCAAAGCAACGAGTGGGTCTTCCGTTAATGTCGGAAGTAAAGCTGGAAGTTCATGTAAGAAGCAGAGCTCTTAAACCAATAACAAGAGTAACTAAAATAAAAAGATGAAAAAAATCGAATTATTCCTGGTACGACTTAACAAAATCCGAATGATTTTAAGTACGACTTAACAAAAACCTTACTAATTTCAAGTACGACTTAACAAGTTTTTTTTGTACAAGTTAATTTTACTTTGAACATTACGCTATTTTTTAAACCAAGGACGCGGAATCAAAATTTCTGGAAATATCAATTTTTAAACCCCAATATCTCTAATGCATCGTCCGATTTTAAAACGGCTTTCAGTGTTAGATTAAGCTGAATAAGCTCTACAAAACAGATATTCATTTTTGACTTGATCAAAAAATTCAATTTTTCGAAAAATTTGATTCACTTCCGGTTTTGACCGGAAGTGACAGATTTTTATTTTGAGCCTTATTACAGAGGTAAAACGACAAAATCATAACCATTGAAAATTTCAAGCCTCTATCTTAAAGCGTTTTTAGAAACGCTGCGGACAAAATGACTTTCTAAAATTTTTTGTTTAAATGACGTAACGTAAAAACGGAAAGGTCGTTTTCAAAGAAACTTTAGGATCTTAGAGGCATAATAGTTGCACATAATCTCTCAAAGTTTCATCTCAATCGGTTATAAACTTTTTGAGTTATAAAGCCGAAAAGGAGTCAGATACAAAAGATGTCACCTTTGACCTTCCAAACTGTGCTTGTTGCACCATCAAATGTCAGAAACTTAGCAATGTAAAGTTTATTATATTTCTGTGAATATTTCTTATGTAAAATTACAATGAATAAACATGCTATTCCATCTAACTGTGAAATAGTTTCTATGCTATCTGTCCATAGTGAATAGTCAACGAAAGTATTCACCAGCAGCATACAATTTCCCTTTTTTAAACTCGGAACACCTCTGGTATAATCCGATCATGGCATTAAATTCAAAGTCCGATAATTCTAATTTGTTTATCATCAAGAAATTCTGCATCGCCAACAAATAAAGTTTTCTTCAGGATAATAATTAAGATATCTATAGCTATTTACTGACAGAAAGACAGACTAAGACTGTTGTGTTGTGTGAGGATGACAGACAGTTTATTGTCCCCCTCAACAGCAACTATTTCACTTGGCTTCGCCCCATGAAATAGTGGCTGTCTTGGAGGACAATAAACTTGCTATCATCCTCATACCCAGTGAATAGGTATATAATGTCCCATCCACATAAATTTCGAGTTATATAACCTCCCATTTGTAACCTGCAATTTCACAGTGTAAAGTCAACACAACAGTCTTAGCCGCAAGTTTCACCATTCAATTCGCATGTACGTATTAAACATTAGGGGTTTTCATATTGCATACCAATTCCAACAAGGGAGATCCCTCTAATGATGATCATTAAAATTCATTTTATGAATCTTAGCAACACTCATAAGCCTTCAATTGTGCAGCATCTCTTAAGGTGGCTCAAAACACCTTGAAATATTTTCTCAAATCAGCAGAAAATTACTTGATTATGATAGATATCATAATTGATAAGAAGTGTTTAAGTCAAATAGGCAAAAAATATGCAAATTTGGATGAACAATTACATTTTCAAAAATTTAATTCAATAAACAGTAACAAAAGCTCCAGGCGGACTAAAACTCAAACGCTTTAGAAACCCAATACTTAAACCATTAAGCTATGACGGTATACAACCCAATCAAACGATATTAAGAGTTCAACAAAACATTTAAATCGCCATCTTGTGAAGTAGTGTCTTAAAAAGTATAAGTCTAGGTGTAGTGATGTACCTTAATTTTACAAAAATATTAACGGGTACTTTATCCGAATGGTCCCTTGCTACCTTTAACTTAGTACATTTTATGAACAGATGTCTTTGTCTTAGAATAAGAAAGCTAATGCAATTCTGAGAAAAAAGTATACCACATATTGACAATTCCATTGAGGTTTAATAAACATATGGCCATTTAAGTGAACCCACCATTTCCAATTTCTTTTACTCAACACAGATTTACAGGGTTCTCCTTAGTAAAACATCTTTACCTGACCTTTTAGAGGTCAATTGTTGTTCAACCACCTTTAATAAGAAACCTTATTCAATACAACATACATCTACATGATATAATCTTGATAAAAGCATCACATAACTTAGAAATGCCCTTACATGTATACCCACCCCCTATCTTTTGATTTTCATAAAAAGTCATGGTTTGAAATCTTTTACCTAATTTTCTGAAACTTGTGGCAATTTCTATGAGTCATTTCTCACACATATTTGAAAACAATCATCAATGATACTAAAATTTGATCTTTTTATGTTTCTTGAATGATTTGTAGCATTTTAATAATTAAATAGACAAGTATTCCTGCATGTGATTTCTTTTTTCCATGAAAAAAAGTAAGTTAACAATCATATTTATTAAATATCTAATCTATTCTGGTTTCTAGTCTCTTTTTAACCATGATAAAACAGTAAGATCAACAAGTTCAACATCTGCCTTATATAAAATTAAATTCAAACACACCCGGGTAGCTGGAGGCGGCGGAGAATTCCATTAAAAATGTTCAAATTTGACATGTTTTTTTCTACTTTTTTTATGCATATATACCTTAAAAGGATGAAAATAGATTGTTTCTTGCTCATTTCAAAAGTAATTATCATTGCTGGTGTTATTCAAAAGTCAAATGTACATTTACATATCCTACATGTAATCTTATGGAGAAAATTGGAAAGAGTTGGGTGATTTTTCAACTATGTAAACACATCTAAATATCTTTATAAAATAAAAAATGAAGGAAACATAATTGCATACTTTTATTGAAAAACAAATTTTCACAACAATTATATTTCTTTAAACAGCCTTAATTTTGTTTTTCATAATTTCTTATCAAACATGAACAAACCACAATAGGACATGATGCTTTCTTAAAGTTCCATTATTGTTCATGCATTATCCGATTTAATTTGAATTACCGGTAGATAGTCTGTAGAACACAAGGAATATGCATGTGGGTAGAGGTGACAGGTTAACCTCAAGAGCTGAAACCACAAGAATCAACAGGTAAAAGCCATGTGGTAACAAGAGTCTGCTTTAAGCTGAAATAAAAAAAAAATAAATTAGCTGTGTTAACATACATGTACTTGTAATAGCTGTGTTTACATTAACATATACATAATATTTTTGGAAAAAATACACTGACCATGCAGTGTTATAAGTATGACATATCCAAATATATGACATTAACATTTAGCCAGTACAAAAACAAAAATGTGCATATCAAGTCATAATATCATAACATTAAAATAATTTCTTGGGTATAGACATATCAGATTGAGAGAGAGCGAGAGCAGGAGTGAGCGAGAGAGTTTGTTTTACTTGAAAAGCGACAGCAATATTTCAATTCATAAACTACAAAGGAATATTACCAATCCAAACAGTGTCAAAGTATAAGCTTCTGCTACGTGTATACCATGTTTTGTCAATTCTACTGGGGTTTATTGCGAATAAATTTAGCGAGGGTTTTTTTTTCTTACGAATTACATGTTTTAAAAACAATACTATGTATAATGCGCATAAAAATGAGGGATTAATAATACATGCTCATTTTAAAATTCAATGCACTTTGGATTTCTTTTACAAGATCGAGATATTTTTGTCATAAAATTAAGATGCCCTCTGACAGTTTCATGAGTCTTTGCCAAGATTAAAGAGAGAGAGAGAGAGAGAGAGAGAGAGAGAGAGAGAGAGAGAGAGAGAGAGAGAGAGAGAGAGAGAGAGACAGAGAGAGAGAGACAGAGAGAGATCTGAGGCACATGCAGTAAAAATTATTTACATACTATGTAGATGTGATATGCATGTAAAGCTTACCTAAAATGAATCAATATGTATAAAAGATAATCTAATCTCTCAAATTACAATGATTCTGTGAAATACTTATATCTTGAGAAGACTGTTTAATAGATATCATGGAACATTGACCTAAATTCTGAGCTTGATATAATATGAAATTTGAGACTTTTCATCTCGCACTCTGTTTTACATGCCTGTTACACAAGCAATAACCATATAGAGAGCGAGACAAAAGGTCTAATTTTAATTAGATTGAATATTTACTTTGTCAAATATATTTATTTAATTAAACACAAGCCTGAGTTTTTTAATTTATAAATTCAGTGAAGGCGATATTGTAAAGATCTGCTATATTTAAATATTTGGGTAAAGTTATCATCATGCATACATGCACTCTAATTACAACATTCTATTCTTGTGTACCTTAGGACTCCCACCGCTTTTAATTTTAAATTCTTCATGCAATTTACTACTGATATCCTTTCTTCACTTGCCTCGGATAGTCTTTTAAACACCATCACCAGTCCCGTAAATTCATGTGGTCCACTTTGTTTACATGTAAAAATGGCGACTCTCGATCTCGATGTAAATTCAACATACTTGATTTCCCGAGGTCGGTAGCGTGTTTCGGAGAAAGTCTGAGGCAAATAAAGAGGCGATATCAGTAGTAAATTGCATGAAGAATTTAATGGTACTAATTGTTTTCACAGAATTTGCGTATAAATAAGGTAAATCAGTCCAAAACTAGCGCACGTTTTTCTGCGCAATAAATATACATGTACAATTTTTTCAATGGGTGGCCCTGTAGCTCTCCGGTCTGTCATTATTTTTTCCCGGAGAGCTACAGTTCTGCAGCTACCGTGAAAATACACTGGACAGATAATATTCCGAGATTCCGCTGACTCTAACGCCCGCTTTTATATTGTGACGTACTTCAAAAGCGGAGGTTAGAGTCAGAGGAATCTCGGATTAGATTGAAAAGACTAAGTGCAAATACTCTGAAAAGAAAAAGTAAATACGACATATCCTGTATTGAAACATACCTTTATAATCTGTCATACGTTAGTTGAGCTGAAATTTCCACTATCGACGTCTTGCAGGCCTTGCTTTTTTTTAAAATGTAGACACACCGCTATCAGCTGTTTGTTCGCAGTCAAAACATGGCGAGTTGAAATGGGGAATCGTACGATGATTATTTCGATTAAAACTAATAAGACTAATAAAAACTAACAACGTAATTATCGATCGAAATAACTAAATTGTATCGATAAACACTTTAATTAACTATTAAAAAACAGAGTCCGGTTTTATGACCTGCACGAATTGTTTTCAGCAGGAGTTACTTTCAGTGTGAATTTTACACTATTTTTTAAACCAAGAACACGGAATCAAAATTTCCGGAAAAATCAATATTTAAACCCCGATATCTCTGCAATGCATCATCCGATTTGAAAAAGAATTTCAGTTTTGTATTAAGCTTTGCAAACTCTACAATATGCATATAATTTTGTGTTTTATATATAGTTTAATTATCAGTACGAATTGTTTTCAGTAGAAATTACTTTCAGTGTGAAATATGCACTATTTTTAAAACCAAAAACACGGAATCAAAATTTCCGGAAAGATCAATTTTTAAACCCCGATATCTCTGAAATGCATCATCCGATTTGAAAACAATTTTAGTTTTGCATTTAGCTTTGCAAACTCTACAACATGCATATAATTTTATTATTCGCTCAAAAAAATGAAAATTCCGAAAAATTAGAATCACTTCCGGTTTCGACCGGAAGTTACAAAATATTTTTTTTTGTAAATTTGCCATAAGTAAATCCGCAGATTTACAATCACAGAGAATTTCAAGTCTTTATAAACAACCGTTTACGAGAAAAGTCCTGGACAAAATCACTTTTTGAAATTTTTAAAAATGACGTAACTAGAAAACGGAAGTGACTTAATGACTGAAAGTTTAAAATCTTCAAGGGACAACTATTTAACATAATCTCTGAAAATTTCTTGCAAATCGGTCGAATAGTTTTTGAGATATAAAGCAAAAAAGAAGTCAGAAGGAAAAACAAGAAGAATAACTAGAGCAAAGCTCGTTGCAAAGCAACGAGTGGGTTTTCCGCTAATGTCGAAAGCAACGCTAGAAGTACGTCTAAGAAGCAGAGTTCTTAATCTAGTAACAAAGAAACCTAAGTACAAAAAGATAAAGAAAAATCGAATGATTCTTGGTACAACTTAACATGATCCGAATGTTTTTAAGTACGACTTAACCAAAAACCCTTCACAGTTTCAAGAACGAGTTAAAAAAAAAAACAATGTGTTTAAGTACGACTTAACAAATTTGACTTCATTTTAGGTACAAGTTTACTTTACCTGGAACTAACATCTTTTTTCTTAACCCAAAATGCAAAATTAAAATTTATGTAAAAAATCTATTTTGTTTAAAACATAATTCTGAGCAACTTTTCCTCTTCACTGCTTTTCAAAAGGTTGACCTTTCGTACTGTGTGCTCGTTGCATCATTAATTGTCAGAAACTTATCGATGTAAAGTTTACTTTACTGTACTTCTGTGAATATTTTCTATGTAAAATTACTATGAACCAGACAACATTGAAATGGTGAACATTTCAAAGGGCCCCGCTTATGTTATTTCAGAGAATTCTGCTTTGACCTTGACCTATAACTTGAAATTCCAGCTGGCATAGAACTTTTAATTCAATTTCATTCCCCCTAACATACATGCATTTTTGTTCAATCTGACCAAGATTAAGCATATTTGGAAAATAATCTACTATCTAAAACTAATTTTAAAAAGATCTGCTATGACCTTCACATTGACAGACTTGGTTCAAGGTCACTGCACGCCATTAACCAATAAACTCTGTAAAGGTAAAATATAAGCCAAATAGGGGCTAAAAGGAGAGTATATCTATGCTCTTAAAATATGGATTTTTGTGTGATCTGATATGACCTTGACTCTTCATCTACAAATATCATTCGAGGTCATTGCATATATTTTGAACAAAGGCATCATGTGGGTGAAGTATGAGGCTGAATGGAGCAAATGGAGAGAAGATATACTCCGGACAATGTATTTAAAAATATAATTCTGCTATGACCTTCACAGTTTCTTTTCACTGCAAATAGGTTCAAGGTCACTACACACCCTTTCACCCTTTACTCAAAAGCTCTGCTTATGTGAAGTCTGAGCCAAATAGGGGTTAGTTGAAATTATATATGCTCTCAAAAAAGGATTTTTGCATGATCCGATATGATCTTCACCCGTTACCTAGAAATTTCATGCAATGTCACTGCACATCGTTTAACCATCGAGACACTCTGCGAGTATTAGCCAGATTGGACCAAAGGGAAAAAAGATATGCCCCAGACAAGGATTTTATATATATAATTCTGCTATGACCTTAACCTTTTACCTAAAAACATGGTTCAAGGTCACTGCGCATCCTTCAACCAAAGGAACCCTGTGGATGAGGTATGAGCCAGATTGGGCCAAGGGGAGAGAAGCTATGCTCCTATCAAGCCATCTCGGATGGACAGACGGACAAATTGATCACTAGAAGGCGCCCGCATAAACATGCCTTTTTATCTAATTTAAAATAGTATCCATGCTATCTGCCCATGGTGAATAGTCATCAAAACCATTCATCAGCAGAATTTGATTTCCCTCCTTTTTAAGGTGGTATGGAACATCTGTCGATATTAATGTGGATTAAAGTACTATATAATTGAAAACTTTTCACCGGTTAAGAATTTTCAAATTTTACAATATTTAACCAAAAAATAGCTTTTAAAAATATTTGAAAAGGTAAAAATTGTAAAAACCCCAGCGGGATTGGAACTCATGACTTACAGGTTCCTAGTAAACCCTCTAACCCACTGCGTTAAGGAGTTAGGTGACCATTTTTGAAAAGAAACTACATGTACTTATATAATTACACTTTATTTTATTGTTTATTTCGATAAACAATACGTCACAACATGGAAGTGTCCCATATCACCTTAAACTCGGAACACCTCTGACCTAATATTTAGATCGCCGCATTAAATACAAAGTTTGATTTAACTCTAATTTGTTTATCATCAAGAAATTCTGCATCGCTGACAAATAAAGTTTTCTTCTGTATAATGAAATACCAATTAACTGACTATTCGGACAATAGCAAGTTTATTGTCCCACTCCACAGCAACTATTTCCCTTGGCTTTGCCTCATTAAATAGTTGCTGTCTTGGGGGACAATAAACTTGCTATTGTCCTCATACCCAGTAAATACTAAATAGGCATATAATATCCCATCCACCTACATTTCATGTTATATAACCTCCCGTTTGTAACCTTCAATTTCACTGTAAAGTCAATACATCTGTCATAGCCGCAAGTTTCACAATTTATTTCTGCTTCTCATGTACTTAAAATAATTAGGGGCCTTAATATTGGTTACCAATTCCAACAAGAGACATCCCTCTAACTATTGATAATCATTAAAATTCATTTCATGAATCTACGCAACAATGATAAACCTTCAAGTACAGTCACTCTCAATTTTACAAAAATATTGACGATACTTTATCCGAAACTGTTCCTTGTACCTTTAACTTAGTACACTAACATTTTTATGAAAAGACGGTTTGTCTTAGAATAAGAAAGCTAATGCAATTCTGAGAAAAAGAATACCACATATTGCCAATTCCTTTGAGGTTTAATAAAAATATGGCCATTTAAGTGAACCCACCATTTCGAATTTCCTTTAGTAAACACAGATTTACAGGGTTCTCCATAGTAAAACATCTTTATCTGACCTTTTAGAGGTCAACTTTTGTTCAACCACCTTTAAAAAGAAACCTTATTCAATACAACATATGCCTACATGATATAATCATGATAAAAGCTTCACATCAATTAGAAATACCCTTACATGTATACCCCCACCCTCCCAATCTTTTGATTTTCATAAAAAGTCATGGTTTGAAATGTTTTACCTAATTTTATGAAACATGTGGCAATTTCCTTGAGTCATTTCTCACACATATTTGAAAACAATCATCAATGATTCTAAAATGTGCTCTTTATTTGTTTATTGTATGGTTTGTACCATTTCAATTAACAAATAGACAGCTGTCCTGCTTGTGATTTCTTGTTTTCATGAAAAAAGTAAGCTAATAATCATATTTAGTGAATATCTAATCTATTCTGATTTCTAGTCTCCTTCTAACCATGCTAAAACAGTAAGTTACAACCTACAAGTTAGACATCTGCCTTAAATTAGAATTAAATTCAAACACACCCAGGTAGCTGGAGACAGAGTTGATTTCAATGAAAAATGTTCAAATTTGACATGTTTTTCTACTTTTTTATGCATATATACCTTAGAAAGGTAGAAATAGGTTGTTTCTTGTTCATTTCAAAAGTAATTATCATAGCAGATGTTATTTCAAAGTCAAATGTACATTTACATATCCTACATGTAATCTTAATGCAGACAATTAAATAGAGGGGGGGGGATTTTCAATTATGTAAACACATCTAAATATCTTTATGAAATAAAAAATAAAGGAAACATAATTGTATACTTTTATTGAAAAACAAATTTTCACAGCAATTATGAATTTCTTTAAACAGCCTTAATTTTGTTTTCATAATTTCTTATCAAACACAAACCACAACATGGCATGATGCTTTCTTCAAGTTCCATTATTGTTCATGCATTATTGGATTTAATTTGAATTACCGGTAAATAGTCTGTAGAACACAAGGAATATGCATGTGGATAGAGGTGACAGGTTAATCTCAGGAGCTGACCCACAAGAATCAACAGGTACCGGTAAAAGCCATGTGGTAACAAGAGTCTGTTTTGAGCTGAAATAAATAAAAAAAATAATTAGCTGTGTTTACATACATGTACTAGTAATAGCTGTGTTTACATTAACATATGCATAGTATTTCTGTAAAAAATACACTGACCATGCAGTGTTATAAGTATGACATATCCCAATACACGACATAACATTTAGGCAGTACAAGATCAAAAATTTGCATATCAAGTCATAATATAATATTAAAAAAATTTCATAGGTATAAACACTTATCAAATTGAGAAAGAGAGAGAGTTTGAGAGAGAGAGAGTTTATTACCATACTTGTAGTGCAACAGTCAATATTTCAATTCGTAAATTACAAACAAATACTACCCACCGAACAGCGTCAAAGTACATGTACTGGTATTAGCTTCTGGTATACCATTTTTTATCAATTCTACTGTGTATTTTTTGTTTGCAAATAAATTTAGCGAGGGTTTTTGTTTATTTTCTTATAAATTACATGTTTTAAAAACAATACTACGTGTAATAAGCATAAAACATGTATGAGTAAACTTGATGAAGAATTTTTAATAGATTATTTTTCAAAGAATGTGGTACATTACATGTATGTCAATCTTTATAAAACTAGCGTATATTTCGTGCGCCATAAATTGCAAGTTTTTTGTAAATATCATTTACTTGCATGATAGGTATATATGGTCTAACCAAAATTTTCTTCATAAAGCTACAGCTGTATGTACCACATACCGGTATATGTTTTGTCACAAGTATACATTTTAAAAAAAATACCCAAATTCCAACAGTTTAAATAAACTCAACTCATTCTCTGATAAGTTCATTGTTTTTTGTGCTTGCATATCTTATTTGTCTGCTGCACCAGCAGCCAATCAGCGGTAAGCTGAATCCACAAAAAGAAAGTTTGTGTTTTAGGAGCGGGTAAATTGTTTATGCGACACTGTCAAGAAAACCACACCAAATAATAACAAGAAACATAAATATTCACTTAACGAGGCCGGGTCTAATTTGTTCTGCCCTAGATTTTTGGATGAAACTTTTTACATGAATTTCTACTGATATAATTATTATTTTGAGATTAAAAAATAAGACATTCACCACACCGTTTGTTTAGGGGGTCATCTCAAAGTGTGTTAATCTTTAACATAGGACCCTATGGGATTTTGCTTGAAATGTATCAATTTTGCATATTTTTTACATTTTTTCAAAACTTCTGCCCTAGGGATTTCTTTTTCTGTTCTACATATTAAAGTTATTGCTAAAAGGCATCTAATGGTCAAATAAAAAAAACCCTTTTACCTCCTGGTTTGTTCCAGGGGTCTTATCAAAGTTGATTTTTGTATGCCCAATTTCCCAGATTCGTCAGATAATGGCTATTTTTTATTTGACAAAAGCGGAGAAGGTGATCTAAATAGTATTATTAAAACATTCAGACATATTTAAGTAATAAAAAAATATATAACATCACATATTAAGGGTCATTGATATAAAATACATGGTTACTGTCTGAAATATATGAATTTAGCTATATTTAGGCGGGTTAAGAAAACGTGACAGAAGGCTAGGCTTGCTGAACCCTCTTCACGTTTTCGACCCGAGCCCAAATATAGCTTATACTTCCAGACATTTATGTTTATTCCACTAAATAACATTATTTTTACGCATCAAACGAGATATTTTCAACAATTTTCGCTGAATATCTGCAGTTGAAACTATCACGCCATGGCGTCAACCTAGCAAAAAGATGACGTCACAATACAAATGAAACGCTGCGCGAAAGCGTGCGTACTCGTTCTGTACTCGGCCTCGTTAAATGTATTCTGTTGTAAAGTAAAGGTTTTTAACACTTATTGCATCTTGCAAAACATGTGATGACCTTAATCATCTGTCATATATCTGATATACATGTATATGTAAAAGATGGGAGAAATAACGACGGAACAAAGTGGGATTCGAACCTGGCCCTCTGAATCTCTAGTCAAGTGCTCTACCAACTGAGCTACATGTATCTGGCACCGGTATTCAAACCAGTCTGACCGTCACATTCCTCCCCCTTAAATGATCTTCACCCTCGAAGATCATCCCTGGCAGGATCGAGTTAACCTGTTAGTTCCAGGGGTTGGTCACAACACCAATATTGTAACAGGATGGGAGAAATAATGAAGGGATTTGAACCTGGGCCCCCTGAATCTCTAGTCAGGTGCTCTACCAACTGAGCTATCTGGCACTGGTATTCAAACCGGTCTGATCGTCACATATATAAAGAATTATTTTAAACAATGTTGTTCAATCAAAAATAAGACTCGCAACCTTCAGTTTTTGTCTGTAATTAATCAATATTGGCGTGCGATCAGTTCTCGCCGAGTACCATTTCTCACCAGTGCATTGTTACGTCATTTTATCAACACATAAAATTATATACGAAAATATGATATAACAGTGCACCAGCGAGAAATGGTCCTTGGCGAGAACTGATCGCAGTACTGCCAGTAGTCAGATTAAAAAAAGAGAATAAAAAATTACATTTAAAACATTAACAAGGACAATTTAAGTACACATCATAACTGCTAAACAAGAAAAATTATGTGAACTGGTAGAATGGTAGGCATAGTTCTAACTTGTAACCTACATGTACAAGTACATGTACCGGGTACCCGTTGGTCTGCTATACCTCTTTAATGATACAATGATCGGCATCATAAAGATATTAAAGTCATGTTTTAACTCTGAAGTCTGAAGTATACAATTTTATTTACTTGAAGTTATGTCTACAGGGTATTCATGACTACAATTGGAGTCCTCTGCACAAGAATATATGATATGTTTCTAATTAGACCCTGCTTCGAATTTTGAGGTGAAAATTCACAATCTGTTATTTTATTAAATAGATAAATTCAGTTACCCTTTCCAGTCCCCCATGAGCCTCGAGCGAGTCTAAACACCCATGAAACATGTAAAAATTACACGTTAGTAAACAAACACCCACACCATAACAAAAACATCTAACAGTGTGCACGTACTTACATGTACATCTATACTATATACTAAATTTTAACCAGTTAACAAGAAACTTTAAAAGGAGTAAAAGCCTCACCTTCTTCAGTAACATCCACATAAATCACACACTTTAATGTCCATCTTTTCTCCTTTATTACTCATAGCTTATCAACGGCTGATCGTCGACAGAAGTGTGGCTGTCAGAATTTCCTCGTAAACGATTCACACGAGAAAAATATCCTCCTTAAACAAATATGTAGTATTGTTCCCTGTGCATGTTCATATGTTTCACAGCAAATTGAAAATGCATGTGTACACCGAAAGAATACACAACTTCTCTTCTGCATTACGGCTCTCTCTTTTCTACAATGCCGTTCGTTACTGTTTACATTCGGCGCGCGCGCGCGGGGGTCACAAACAGGGGCGCCCCGACAAATAGTTGCACATAGAACGTTTAAATAATGTGTGTTCATTGAATTCATAAATGATATAGATGAAAAAAATGAAATTGAATCACAACAATTTATCTAAGACGCAACACAACGTAATGCAGTAAATGCCTGGGCCTTAATGTGGCATTTGTTCGCTTGTGTGTCTATGTAGACATATTAACTCGTTCATGTACGATTCTCACATATTTGTTTTATGAAATTTGAAAAAAAATATAGGACAGAACTTGTTAAATTTGATACCAAATGACATTATTTAATATATTAACAATAACTAAATTAATTTTTTTTCATAAAATGATAACGATTTTTGCTATCAGAAAAATACGTGTATGAGCTGCTGACCCCTAATTATAGGGGCCAGCCCTTTTTTCTTAATTTTAAATGAAAGCTCTCGTTATTCTAAACAACTTTTGTTCTATATGTATTAACAAAATATTTTTAGTTTAAAGGTTATAATACAAAAAGCAACACAATTTCAGCCCCGAAAAAATCTTAAACTTTGGCGACAAATAGCTCAAAAACTAACAAAGAAATTACCAAAATTTTCATGCCAGCAAAATTATAAAATGTTACCGACAATTTCGCCAAATTTCATGCATCTCTCACCTGTAGTTCCCGAGATCAACTCTGGACAAAAGACCCCCCAATTTTCAATTAAAGGGCAATAACTCATAACCGGAAGTGAATTTTAAGAATTTGAAAAAAACGTCTAGAGATATTAATATCATCTACATACCCTGAAAGTTTCATAGCAATGAGACAAAAAATGTTCGAGAAATCTCGTGCACAAAATTTGCGGGAAAAAAAAAAAAATAATAATAAGAAACAGTAGAATAACAGAAGGGTTTTCCGTTGAAAAACGGAAAACCCTAATAATAATAAAACTAGAGCAAAGCTCGTTGCAAAGCAACGAGTGGGTCTTCCGTTAATATCGGAAGTAAAGCTGGAAGTTCCTGTATGAAGCAGAGCCCTTAAACCAATAACAAGAGTAACTAAAATAAAAAGATGAAAAAAATCGAATTATTCTTGGTACGACTTAACAAAATACGAAAGATTTTACGTACGACTTAACAAAAACCTTTCTGATTTCAAGAACGACTTAACAAAAAAATCCGAATGTGTTCAAGTACGACTTAGCGATTATTTTTGGTACGAGTTAATTTTACTTTGAACATTACGCTATTTTTTAAACCAAGGACGCGGAATTAAAATTTCCGGCAAAATCAATTTTTAACCCCCGATATCTCTGTAATGCATCGTCCGATTTTCAAACGGATTTCAGATTCGTGTTCAGCATAACAAACTCTACAAACTTCGTAAACATTTTAAATTAAAACGAAAAATTCGAAAATTCGAAAATTTTAAAACACTTCCGGTTTAGACCGGAAGTGACGGAAACTAATTTCCAGTCTTATGTCCAAATAAAAACGATCATTGCTTCAACACAGAAAATTCCAAGTCTTTATCTTGAACCGTTTTTGAAAAACGCCCTGGACAAAATTAATTTTTAAAATTTAAAAATTGACGTAACGTAAAAACAGAAGTGACGTTGTAGTTGAAAATATAAAAACTTTGAGGCACAATAATGCTTCATAATCCCTGAAAGTTTCATGTAAATCTGTTGAAAACTTTTTGAGATATTAAGCTTTGAAAAAGTCAGAAAAATAAAGAAAAAGAAAAATAACTAGACACGATCTCGTTGCGAGCAACGAGGAGGTCTTCCGTCCGATTTTTAAAAGGTAAATCACGTCATCGACTTTAATTTTCGACAACAAAACATGATATGGAAATAGGAGTGAAGTACTAATGCTTACCTGTAATGCTTTTTATAAGTTCTCTTACGTTGCTTTTTTAAATACTTGCATTTCTTTCAATTGAAAAAGACAAGATTAAACTTTTTTACCTCTGGCCCCTAATATCCCTAGTTAGGTAACGCATGAGAAAATCATTATATTGTAAGGATGTATAAACGTATTATACCTAAAGTCTGTCCCAAGATATTTTTGCCACACATTCTCTTAAATTATTTGATATTTGTAAATATCTCTTGATTCAGACGATGTTAATTCGATAGTATGAACAAATCCCAAGATTTCCCTTTTGAAACGCCCCCTCTAGCTTGTCAGGTTTTAATACACGGCTAAAAAAAGAACGTCTACGGGGATTTTGCATTGCATCAGCCATTATAAAGCCCGGATGATAACTTTAAAAAAGTGTGCTAGATATTCCGAAAGACTTCCGAATTGAGAAAAGATGTAAACATTCTCCATTATAAATATCCGTAGGAAATCTGTTTTCGATCCTGTGAATGTTAACGAAGGAAAAATGGTAATTTGTAAATGAAGTTTGACCCCTAAAAACGTTATTACCTAATTACGTAACACATGTTAAAATCAATAGATTTCTTGAATACATAACAGTTGAGATCGACACAAAATTTTGAATTTTGTTTAATTCATGTGATTTTGAATGAAAACAGTTGTGAATGGAATTGGAGATCATTGTGGAGAATAAGCAGGTGTTGAAAATAATTAATGCACATGATCATGCACATGACAAATAAAGTGTCTTACACATAAAAAGCTGCTTGGTCCGATTTTCAATAAAATAATTGTACGCTTTTAAACGATGGTTATGCTAAGTATGTGTGCAATAATATTCGTTGCAGTACATGTAGTTTTCCCTGTCAATTAAGCCATATTTCAATGAAAAAATTATGTACTTGTTGAAACTCGTTGAATCCGGATGTTGTTTATTACGGCATGCTGCCCAATCCGGCGACATTATTCAGCCCCTTGACATTTTCCCATCATTTTTGTTTTAAAAAAATTTGTGCAATCCGGATCCTATCTATTCTGTTAACCGGTGCAATGAAAAAGCCTACTGCATATTATTAGTGAGAGTTATCTCCCGTAGTCCGTCCACTTATCGATCGATCGGCCTTCTGCGAGATATTAATGCTCAATTATTGACCAATTTTTCTGTCGTTGCTATTGATTTAAACAACTGTTAATATAGATCCAAAGAAGCAACTTTTTTCAGTTAATACCGTAAAGTCTTGTTATGAATTGCAATTGGATAATTAGATTATAGTTCACCCAATTTTTTTCAGGCCGTGATTCAGGATACTGCGGGAGTAAGACTGCCGATATCGTTTGTTATCCCCGTTGCATGGCTACACGTACAGAGTTGCATATTATTCTGTCAAAATGCTCAATTTTTTTTTATATAAAATTCTCATTTATATTAATATTTATCTATTGTTTCCCTGCATCAAAACAGTTCTCGCCATCAGGTATTTCAGCCACCTGTTGACTTGTTAATGTTTTGTTTAACAATTTACGGTTAAGCATGCACTTTTCAGGTAAATCGGATGTTTGAAAGATTATCAATAACGACGATTTAATTCAAGGATTTCCATCGTATGTATTCCGTTATGGATTTATTGTTTGAAAAAAAATATTTAAAATGAAAATTTGTACCGTAAATAAGATCGATGAAATCTAATATAATTCAGAACAATTGAACATTTTGCAAGAATACACGATCAGGACCTACTGCATTAAATGCTAAAATTAATTTGCAACAATATCCTCTAAACCGGATGTTGCCTAATCCGGCCATTTTTTTTTTCAGAACCACCCTCCGCCGGATTAGACAAGTTTTGTTGTGTATTCGCAAAATAATCGACATAAAAGGGTTTTGCGTTATTTCGCCGCGTGTTTAAACTGGCCCCTTACGTCGAAGCTAGTATGATTGTATTACGACTTTGACATCTGTTTTTTTTATATAATCTATTATAACATATAAAATATACAGCATGACTATTTAAACAAAAATAAAGCAGTGTACATTTGTTCATTAATAGTTTTGATGTTTACGTTGTTTATAATCATTGCAAAACATGCAGGATGAATAAACTCAATCATTCGGAGGATGAAACCCAACGGTTTCCTTTTTTAAACATTCCAATGATGTATTTTGGGGGGTTTTTGTATGCCCCAAATTTATTTTTATTTACTTTGAATATTTCTAACGTTGAAAGGAGAGCACTTCCGTTTAAATACGTCTATAAATTTGTAAGATTATTCATTAGGTTTGCAAGGAAAATTATTTGATACTGTAATGGCCGAAAAATCGGAACATGCAGCTTGAAGAAATTTCTCAACTTATTATACCTCGAAACGTTATTTCAAATCAGGCACCAAACAATGAAGGGATGTTCCTTGGAAATATTGGGCGGATCCAAATGTTAAAATATTCTTATGATAAAAATTGGTATTTATGGCAAACAGATTAATCATTTTTTATCTCTTAAAATATAATCGCACCTGTGTTTTGTATCCATCTCTTTTAAACTCTTTGTAGCCAAATCTGTCAAAATTCGTGGTCGTTTCACCCTCTTGTTGCAACCCCAAACCCCGCTGAAATGTTCACAATCGATGCGCTGGTGAACGAAAGACTCGACTAGAAAAACTTGCTGCATGGGCCGTTTAACATTATTAATTTTAATGATGAATTCAGAAACTTTTACATTTCAAAAAGTGTCATTTTTTGTTAAGTTACAGGAACATTGTCATTCATGTACATAAAATTTGTACAAATAAAGTTATAAGTTATTCAACCAGTGTTTGAAATTTGAGACCGTTCTTGAAATATTTGGGAAACAAATTTTAGGGGTCATCCTTTCATCTTCTTCTCGGGCCCGTGTAACAAATTTGAGCCATTTCCGAATAAATGTGTGCACAAAATCGTTAATAAAAGAATGCAGGTAACGGGAGCTTTTAACACGGGAGCAGGGATTGCTTTAAAACTCATATTTACATGTATTAATTTACCTTGTAAAATTATCAGTCATAGGCATTAGATAACTGATATTGCCTGATTGGCGAATTTGATTTGCCTATTGACTCCATTACATCTACAATTTCGCTTAGTTAAACGTACACATTTTAAAAAAAATGTATATATTATAAGCATGTACTCCAATCAGGTGTTGTACTTTACAGAACGTTTTTTACGCGATCGCCGAGTGCGCTTCTTTTTGGGGAAGAACAGTCCTAATCAGACAGCAAATACATAATACAGCATACAGACGTTTTTATTTATATAATTATATATAATTTATGAATGAACTATTTAAGTGTGCTTGAATATGCAAATTTTAAAGCCAATTCGATTTGTATTAGACAATTAATCTACTAAGTCTAGTGTTCGCCACTCGATCTTCAACTGTCCGAATACAGTCAAAACTTTTACAATGAATGTACATGTACATTACATTTTTAAAACTCACATATTCTTTCAGAATCAAAAAAAAATAATTAATAAATGAATAAAATCAGCAATGAGTTTGCTTTTTAATGAATCTGACTACCACTGCGAAGAGGTTATACCAATATTGTGACCCTTATTATTTTACGGCCTGAATGTAAATAAAACATCAACTTGTTTAAAAATGGTTTGTTTTATCGTGCCCGTACCTACCGCAAGCATGTAACATTGGACTTCTTAAGCTGCCTTATCTCGAACGCTTTTTAAATATATTTCAACTTTTACTTACTACATCCTGCTTAACACTCTCTCTCTCTCTCTCTCTCTCTCTCTCTCTCTCTCTCTCTCTCTCTCTCTCTCTCTCTCATAACTCATAAAAATTCTAATATTTTGTTAGCCAAATGAAGTATCACATTATCATAGATATGTGAATATCGCCTATATTTTGTTGAAATTGGTAGTGTAATGCATTTAATTCTCAGCAGCAAAATGTCACAAACGGACACAAGTGAATTTATTTACATTTCAAATCGTACGACTGTAAAACGTACAATTGTATTATATTCATTGATGGCAGCTTTTTTTTCCTTTATTATACGAACTATGATTTAAATCAATGGTTTGATGCATCGTTAACCAATGTAATTGGAAATGAAAATAACAACGAATCAATGGGCATTGGAATGTGTGATAACGTATAAACACGAGAAGCATGTGTCCTACAGTGAATCGGCTGTCCACTAGCGCGGCATCTCCTCGGCCCGTGTTATGAAAATGTACACTCAACATGGTGGGTTTGAACTGTTAACGTTTGCAGTTTGATAACTGAATTTTATTTTCCAACAATAAAACTGTTTCATGACATAGACAAGAACACAAAGAACGCCTTTTTTTCAATGACAGCCATACTATCTATTTTTTTTTTAATTACGAGAGCAAAACAGCAATACTTCGTAGGTAATAATATAGTCTTTTTTTTTATTTACTCTTTAATATCGTTAAAATCTGAATTCATTGTGTTTGCAGCTACATAAATAAACCCGTGTGTGCATTACAACAATGCGTATATCTTGTGTATTGGATAACGGCAGACCGCTCGCTAGTCCAGCCGCGACCTATTTTCTCGGCCACGGGCAAGGATTGGATACGTATAATTGTTTACATACATGAAGTTCGGAATACAGCTAGCAAAATTTTAAATGCGACTCAAATACATTGCATAGAAGCAATTCTTATACACATAATATATTTCCCTATAAAAAAATTAAACTGTTTAAACACTTTCCGAATGCAAGCTAGTACACTGTCTATGGTATTAGGTAAAGGTATAATCTTTTTTATTTACTATTAAAATCATTAAAATCGGAAGTTTTGTGTTTGCAGCTACATAAAAAAACCCATGTGTGCATTACAGCAAGACGCAAATCTTGTGTATTAGATAACGGCAGACCACTCGCTAGTCCATTCGTGACCTATTTCCTCGGCTGCGGCAAGGGATCGGATACGTAATTGTTAACATACACAGTTCGGTATACAGCTAGATTTTAAATGCGACTCAAATGCATTGCATAGAAACAGTTCTTTTATCCATAATGTGTTTCACTAGAAAATAACTAAAATGTTTAAACACTTTTCGTGTGTAAACCGGTATCCTTTATGTCAGTTATACGCACAAATACCCCGTTTATTTGCCAAATAAAACTCAAATACATGGTAACAAGTCTGGCTTTTTACACTCATATTACGCAATACCCGAACAAAATATTATTGTAACGACATTAATAAGATCATAATGAACAACTTTTGCCGCGACAGCCATATCGAAATCTTAACCGCTTTTGAGTTATAAAGTGAAAACTTTGAAGGGTTCTAGGTCCTTAATTTGAGGGGCCAGCCCCTTTTTCTAGCTGTCAAACTAAAGGTCTTGTAAATATAAATTTTTGTTCTTCTACATGTCTTAACAAAATATTTGTGAGAAAAAAGATAATCTAAGAAAACCAAGCAAAATCACAACGCTTTTTTCATCTCATTTTTTGAGCCCTACCGAGCTTTAGCGCCTTTTGTGCCTGAAATTTATTAATGCCTTATTACATATCTACAATCTTTTGTCTATCATTCCTGAAATTTTGAACTTAATATCTTTTATAGTTTTTGATAACTCTCTTGGACAAGCCGACACTCTGAAAATCAAGAAAACGTCGATATTTCAAAAACGGAAATGACGTCATCAACCAAAAAAATTTCCGATCAAGTTAAAACTAATGTCAATTAGATCTGCAAATTTTATTAAAATCGATCAAACAGTTTTCGAGTAATCGCTGACACAAAATCGGTAAGAAAAAAAAAGGAGAAGAATGAGAAAAAAAAACCGAAGAAAAACAATAAGGTCTTCCGTTGGAAACGGAAGACCTTAATAATAATGAAAAAGAAACAATAGAATAACAAGAGGGTCTTCCGTTGAAAACGGAAGACCCTAAAAAAACAATAGAATAACAAGAGGGTCTTCCGTTGAAAACGGAAGACCCTAAAAAGAAGAATAATCTTAACCAGCACAATAATAGAAAGGTCTTCCGTTGGAAACGGAAGACCTTAACAATTAAGGCATATTTTGAACATTAGTTTCTTTTTTATAGTCTCATGCATGATTCTTTGACCACTGATTGACGGACTATACCCGTGTATTAGCTAATGAATGCTTATTTTACACAGTCTAATTTGATTTCTGTTTTAGCTGTCAATAATCGAGTAGCTAATTATACACAAATCAATTTACTAGTCTAGAGGTGTGAAACCTCCTCTTTGTTCACCAGACTCGTGTACCATGTGTATACATACCCCAGACACACACGTGTCTGGAGCAGTAGCTTCGTTAGTTTACCTGTGCCATCGTCTCAGGTCAATCGTGTGTGAAGGGAGATTATGTAATCAACAACTGAATAATGAACATCAATCTGTCCATGCAAGCATTTAAGATATCGTAATAATCGGTAAAAAAGCCGACGAGAATAGCCAAAATTCTTTAAAAAGAAACTTGATTGTAACAAAATAATTACGGATACAAATTTCTAAAGCTACAATACTTTAAATAACTAGATACGTCAAAACATCAGAGCTATATCAATTTTTTAAATTTTTGACTGCAAAATCGAATTTATTTTGTAATGCTTTTTAAGGTAATTACTTCCTGTTGATCTCATAACCTCTCTTCCGCATGTTGAATAAGCAAATTAATAAAATAATGTTAAATATGTCGCCTTAATTATAGTTATATTATGTAAGTACAAAAAAAAATTTTCTATAATATCAAACTGCTAGCATTCATGCCATAAAATTTATACTCCATTTCATAGAGCTTTATTTGTGATGCTGAATAAGTAAATATATTATTCACCAATTCCTATATATTTGCTTTGTTTATCTGTGTATATTTAATATTCATGTCGTTATGCATGTACATGTATATCGAGAAGGTCATTGTGTACACAGCACACAAGTCAGTGTTTTTGTCTAGATTTTTGTTTTCTCTCAAGTTGTGATTAATTTTGCTCTCACTTATAAACTTGTATTAGTCATGAAGAAATTTTGGAGAAAAATCAGTGCCGCGAGCGTGATTTGATCCCACGTTAGTACAATAGTGCTACTTACATCGCCCTCCGCGCAGCCATTGCGCCACTCGCGCTTTAATTGTACGAGCATTTTTTTTTTAAATATAAGGTAAGGCTATCTTTTAAAAAAGGAAAAAAACTGAAAATCAATAAAAGTAAAGCTAATTTTTTCTTCGGAATAATATAATCTTAAAAATATAGAGTATTTCACCCCTTGTTATGGTTCTTTATTCAAAATTTGAATAATTACTTTTTGATGTTTTATAGTACTACCAGGGACTTTTATGTATATCACCGCCTGACATGGAATGCACCGATCCAGCTTTTTTTCCTTGGGGAGGTGGGGGGGGGGGGGGGTTCGGAGTGACATTTTAGTTTGCCAGGAGGTCAGAGGCATATTTTCGATATTTTTTTATGTAAATTTAAATTTTCAAGGGGGTCCGTCCGGTCAATGATACGCGTTTTGTCACTGCCGGTTTGATACTCAGCTTAGCATTAGCTTTGAAATTCGTTATCATTTATATGTTCTAATTAGAAACCAATTATATTTTTTTTATTATAGCCGAAGCACTTGTTCATTCTTGAAAATGATTCTCAAAATCATGCATGTATTGCATTTAACTTGGTTTTACACGAAATAATTTAATTGAATGATCAGCCCAAATTTGTGGCATCCCGTTTAATACATGTTAAGAAGCCCGATAATTAACAGTTTTAAAACTTACGCACATTTGTATTGATTGGCAAAATGTGAATATAATAATCTTCGTTTTGGGATGGCATTGTAACGGGCTTAGCAAAACCAGGGACGCTGGTGTCTCACTGGCAAGAAAACTACCAATTTACTTAAAATGATATATGTCGCATTGATCCACATAAATATCTTATGCCAAAAGCTATATCTGATTAATTAATTCAAAAATTCATTAATATTGATAGTAACGAATAAAAATTGGTTAATAATGTTTACATTCACGTAAAAAAACCGTGTTTGATTTCGTAGAGACGGAAGACCTTAATGATAAGTGTTCGGTAAAAATTTCTCGCTTCTGAACTTCCAGTAAAAAAAAAAAAATAAGAACGCAGAACCTTAAAAATGGATGAAAAACAATCCAAAATTAATATAAAGATTCACAATTCACTCCTTGTATGTGCCAAATTTCCATTTTATCATGCAACTTGATAAACTGGTTCACAGCCAGTTTCCAAAACTCGGAAGTGGAGTGAAGACAAACGAGGGGAATAATTTTGCTATCATGAGCAGTAAGTACATGTATGTTCTTAATTATTTTCTTCATCCAATTTTAGCCTACAGCGAGTTCACCTGTGTCACGTGTTTCTGTTCAATCTGGTATCTGCTCGCACGTGTCTTACACGTGTATATCTCCATTCTTTATAGAACAATAGGGTGCTAATTAATATACACAGACTGACACCTGTAGATACTGCCATGTGAATTAGTAGATGCTTTAGGACAATAGGATAGTAATTAGGTATACACAGAATGTGTCTCCTTGGTCAGTTGACTTATCTATGAGAAATTCATAATGAACACAACAAAGACTTTTAATGCTACATGTACACAGCTGGCACATGTAAAGCTTATTTGTAATTGACTTCAACACAATATTTAAAAGTTATTAAAATGATATTATAAATAAAATGAATGTGCAAGTAATAAAATGTTGAAAGAGTAGATTATCATATATAGTCAATGTAATACAAATCATTGCATTCACAAAACTATATATGCATTGATCTATATTGATAAAGTTTAAATACAGTTTTGTAACTACACTTGTATTGTTTTCATTTTAAGGAAATATTTATAAGTAATATGAACAGATCCATATTTCAATTTTGTCATTAGTACAATTGGCAACATTTTAAAAAACATTATATAGTCTGGCATCATGTCTATTATAGACTGTGCACTGTTGCATTCTCTCATTGGGGGGGGGGGGGGGGGGGGTGGATACTTTTTTCAGGACCCGTTTCTGTCGTTATAGTCAAATTATTTTACTACTCCTATTACAAAGTAAACTAATATGTCAACTTATATTCTTCCAAAAATATTATACATGTGTATAAAATTATCAATTATTAATGTCTTTATGCAAAGCATATTTTTACCAAAAATTATTAATTTGATGTAATATATATCATATACCATATGATGATTGTAAAAACTTGAATAACTTAATTGAATGAGCTGGTCATCTAAGATAGTCTTACCAATTTTTATATAAGTCCGTTGAATGATTTAAGTTATATGTAAGTAAGTAAATCATTTATTATTGTGACATGTGTATCTTTTACAACTGAGTAGTATACAATTACATAAATCAAACACCTGCCCATTGGACCTACGATAAGTCACTGTTAACACTAAGTTATGATTTTATGCATGGGCAAGAACTTAATTTGTCTTAATTAAAATGCAGAATGAATAAAATTTGCAGCTTGTCTTGGAAAATTACAAATGAGAGTTTGAATTTAGAAACTAGAGAAATTAGAGAGATTATTTGGAAAAATAACAATTTGATATATTTTTTTTCTGAGATTGTAATCTAAGTTCATTTTAGAAGAAATTGGAATGTGTCCTCTACATGTATTTTGTCTATAGAGTTTTCATGTGCACTCTGAGTCTAGACAAGTTCACCCTGAAATTGTGCAGTCTCTATTTTCAGGGGTAGTATTAGGACTATATACCCCACACCGAAACTGTGCCATTGTTGATCTAGCTAACAATATGTTTAGGAATGTTCATTGAGATGTTATTTTCTAGGCAAACATTTTCCTTTGATAGTTTGTATGTTCTTAATTTAGGAGTATTTAATGTGTTAGATATCCATTTGCCATCTTAGTTCATGTTCTAACGGCTGTTTGCTAATAAAATGAGTTAATATATACATGAAGTACATGGGGGCATATTTTCATAGGTTGCCAGCTAGTATATCTACATCATCTAGAATAGACATTGTGCTTTTATGAATAGTCCTTGTCACACTACTACATGTACATTTTAATACCTGTATTGTCAAACAACAATTTATGTACATAATATACCATATGACTGCCCAGAAAGACAACAACTTCAGTAAATAATGAGTAACATAAATACAAGGCTTTTAGTTACTAAAACATCTTGTCAATGAATAGAATAAGTCGATCAGAAATAATTAAGTACTACATATAGGTAGCTGCAAGTTAAAAATCAGAATTAATCCTTTAAAACCTATGGCCAAAAACTTTCAGAGAGAGAGAGAGAGAAAGAGCTAGAACATACCCGGTATATATAATTATGTTCATAATTAACTTTGAAACAAACCAAAATCATTCATTAGGAGAGAGAGAGAGAGAGAGAGAGAGAGAGAGAGAGAGAGAGAGAGAGAGAGAGTTGTTGAACATTAGGGTTCACTGGTTAAAAATACATGTACCTGGTATGTATTCAGAGCTTTATTTAAGCTCATTGAGCATTGTTGAGTAGAGTACATGTATTAGGAAAAATTTAATATGTAACATAACTATTGAATAAACATTTAAGTGTTTGTAGTATAACCTCACAATATCCATAAAAGTACCACTGAGACCAACATAATACAACTGCATGATAAATAAATGTTATTTAAGAAATTAATGGGTTCTAGCCTCTGATCCGCCATTCAGTAAATATTTTAAAACAATCTTGACTAATAAATGTCAATCATATAATAATGATTCCAATATAAGTCAGATGAGCAAATCTAATATTTTGAGGCTGTATTAGCTATAATTTTTGAGAACCTTAAATTTATCACAATGATGGGACCCAGTTCATTCAACAGGCATGGGGCAATGACTTTTTTCATAAAGGAAAAGCATGGGACAAAAACTTCCTTAGTATTAATTAAGTACCTGTGGGATGAACACTTTTTTAAAATAAGTTACAATTCCCAACTCAAGAGGAACAATTAATATCTTTAAACATATTTTATTTAAAAATAATAATAATTTAGGAGGGAGTTACTCCCATTATTATTCAAAACTGTCTGACTTGCTCTCTTTAATTTACACTAAAATTCTATGAAAAGATGAAATTAGAAAGCTTATGCAATTCTGAGAAAAAATATGCATCATATTGCCAATTCCATTGAGGTTTAAGAAAAATATAGCCATTTAAGTGAACCTACCATTTCCCCACTCCTCTATTTAACACAGATTCATGGGGCTCTCCTTTAGTAAAACATATTAACTTAATCTTTTAAACATCAATTGTTGTTCAACCTCCTTGAATAAGAAACCTTATTCAGTACTACATACATCTACATAATATTACCATGATAAAAGCATCAAATCACTTAGAAATACTCTTACATGTATTACACTCCCCGTATTTTGATTGTCAAAAAAAGCATTTATAGTTTGAAATATTTTACCTAATATTATGAAACTTGTTGCAATTTTCTTGGGTCATTTCTTACACATATTTGAAATAATCATCACTGATGCTAAGAAATTGCTCTTTTTTTGTAAATTGGATGATTTGTAGCATTTTTATTCACAACTAGACATGCCATCCTGCATGTGTTTTTTTTTGTTTCCATGAAAATGGAAGTTAACAATCATATTTAGTGAATATCTTATCTATTCTGGTTTCTAGTCTCCTTTTGATAAACAGTAGGACCTGCAAGTATGATATACCTACCTTTAATTTAAATAAAATTAAAACACACCAGGGTTACGCTGGAGATGGATATATATATTAGAATTTCATGAAAAATGTTCAATTTTTACATGTATTTCTACATTTTTGACGCATATATATATACAATAAAAGGGTAAAAATATGTTGATTCTTGTTCGTTTCAATAGTAGTACCGTAATTATAGTAGCTAGATGTTATTTGAAGGTCAAGTGTACCTTTACATATCATACATGTATACGTAATGAAAGAAGGGAGATGATTTTTTAACTAATGTAAAAACATCTTAAATATCACTTTTGCACAGGATACATACACTTGGGTTTTTAAGGTTGATACTATAATAACTACATTTGTTTACATGTAATTACATTTGTATTACATTTGAAAGAAACATATTCTTTAAAAAAAAAAATGGGTTTATAATTTGTCAGGTTTCTTATTGGTATTTCATAAAACCAGAGAGCAACTTCACTGCAGATCTATAAATTTAATGATTAAATTAATAAAAACTGTTTTAAAAGTATTAATTTATTTTTATCTCAGTAATTAACTGAAGCCTATAAATTGTCATCAGAATAGGAAATTCCAACTTTCTGGGTAGGCCAAATTTTACTCAAGTGGTGGCCATTCTACACATGTAACCGAAGAGGGAGTATTAATAAACTCTCCTTCTGTATGTATATAAAAATAATTGTTTACATTGTACCTTTTGTAATCAAGTCTCCCAAAAGAAGTTTGGAGACATTGTTTTTGACAGCTAGCGGTTTCTTCTTTTTCTTCTTTCTTGCCTCTGAACTTGTCCATCACTTTTCTCAGAGATGGCTGCATGAACAGAGTTGTACACAACTCTAGATCTAGAATATGATAGGCCTGCATACCCTGTTTTAAAATTTAAATTTTTTGTTTTTAAATTGGGGTTGGGCAACCATAGTTTTGGGGGTCAAATAGGGGTGGGGTCTAACACTGAATCCGTAGGGGAAAATTATACACTATATTGTAAATGGTTATCACTTGAAAACCGTTAAAGATATTGACATGGATTTTTCAAATGCTAAATATATTGAGTGTTAATTATGGTCAATACATGGTACATTATAGATATGATCTCTGGGGACTATATATATTCCCCAACCCCGAGGTTTGGGAAATTACTTAATATTTAAAAAACCGTGACTCCTCACCCCTAAACCATATAAATTCTTGTTCCTTGTGCAATGGGGCATCATATGGTATATAGGTTATGGCCATATGGGGGTGGTTCCGTCTACCCCTGAAACAGGAAGTGCCCTAATTTAAATATCTCATTAAATTCCTATGAGATCCCCAACCTCAAACTACTTATATTCTTGTTCTTTGTGTTAAGGGGCATCAAATGGTATGTAGGTTATGGGCCCTTGGGGTTGTCCTGGCCCCCATTGAACAGGAAGTGTCCAAATATCTCGAAAACGGTTGAGATCCCCACCCCTAAACCAAATAAATTCTTGTTCCTTGTGTCAAGGAGCATCAAATAGTATATAGGTCATGGGCCCCAAGGGTGGTCATGACCCCCCCCCCCCCCCCTTTGAACAGGAAGTGCCCAAATATCTTGAAAACAGTTGAGATCCCCGCCCATTAATCATATATATTCTTGTTCCTTGGGTCATGCCGGTTCACCTGATGTACAGTATCAAATCAAAATTGAAAACAAAAATGAGTCTCCTTGCAGCAGTAAAAAGTAAGAGTTTATAGGTTTACATAAACAGAAATATTTTCATTAATATTCAATAGAATTGGTAATTTTTGGTATTTATTTTCTCAGAATTTGTTAAATCTTATTGTTATAAGCTCTATTAAGTCATTTCAAGAAGAATATGTTATTGATGGTACATATAATTTAGCATGTGTAATTCATTAGATGGATATAATGACATTATCTAATAAATTAATACATTGGTTGTTTGAATATTGGTTTTACTAGACTATATGATCAGACAATTGAATCATAAGTGTTTAGTTAACCCCAACATACAATCAATCAAGATGATGTATTTAGAGGACTTTTTATCCTCTGGGATAAAATATCCCAACATGGTCATTCATAGGATTTTAAATCCTATAAAAGCCTTTTATAGGATTAATTATCCTATCAACACCAAAGATGGGAGAAAAAATCCCACGGGAGTTTATATCCCACAAAGATTTTTTTCTCCCATGGGATTTTGGTGGGGTTTGAGATGGGATGAAAAATCCCACCAAAATCCCATGGGATTTTGATATTTGAGAGACAATTATAAGGAAACTAGAGCAATGTGTACATTCATGCTGACATGATAGGATCAAAGTAAAATGTCCCACCAAGATATATAAACAAAAGTAAGCTATGTCCAACGGAAATGGTAGCGAAAAGCCCGGACCTTGTCATGTCCGGACTTAAATGTCGCACTGTTTTTTGGGATTGCCATTACCTTCAACAGATGAAGAGCAGATTTGTTTTGGAGTAAATAAACTGAAGTCGTTTATGAAAACCATAACCCACAAGGGTGGATAAAAATAAAACTTCAGTAATCATAGTGGAAAACGTACGTGCGTTACTCAGTTGAACATAAATGGAGTATCTGAGCAGGAAATCAGTCAGAGATCCGAGAAAAGTGAAATAAAAACTAATATTTTAGCCTAACAATGAGGCAATGTTAGATGTATGTTAGGAGTATAGATCCTTACTAAAAGAGACAAGTGCTTTCGGTATACTTAAAAATGTTTGATTTAATATGGCAGATTTGTTTGTGAAAAACAATTGCTCTCGAGTCAGGTTGTAATGTATTTATAAACATTAAATTTAATCGATATACTATCGATATTTCGAATATAATGTCTTAGACCTAAGGTTCCTAGCTCTTAGGACTTGGTCATTCTTTATTAATTTTCCGGGATTGTCGATAACTAATGTATTAAAAACTTTATCTATTGTTTTTGTCTGCGCAATTATCTTACTCTTTATCGATGCATTGTTTCATCGTACTTTGAAAAATTACGCATTTTGTAAAAAAAAAAATCAAACTGCGTTAAATTTGGGACCAATTCAACGCACGTCGAAATTTTTTCCTAAGTGCGTTGATATGGTTGATACTTACGCACTTTGAAAAAAAAATTGTGAAAGGTTTATTCGAAGTTGTTAAGACCCTCAAATATGATAGTTAAACTAGTTTTAACCTAGTTTTGCTCAAAAAGACATTAAAAAGAAGTTGACGTTCGATCGGTACAAAAATATATCCCACAATATGGCATGCCAAAACAAATAATGTCTTTAAATTTCAAGCATCTGCAATAAATAGTTAATGAGTAAAATGCGACAGAAATTTTTGTTTTGGACGGACAGACAAACACACAAGAGTAATACAGTATACCCCCTTCTCTTTCGGAGCGGGGGTATAAAATATAGTTCAAGGGTTAATTAAGATTTGTATTTAAAAATATCACATGAACTGCACCAGTCAGTCGACAGTCGTTCTTCTAAACTTTGTAAAAAATCTCTAAAGAAAAAAGAAATAATTTTTAGGGACGCAATAGCTGATCTTTTTATGATATTTATAAGCTTATTAACAAAGATAATAACCAAGTATATCAAATACAATGCTAGTCTATTTTTTTTTAATTAATGCAAACGAATGCAGGCTCAAATGCTTTTTTGAGTTGATATGTTTTAACGGCTGTACATGTAACTATCTTTCTTTATACATCGAAAAAATATTTTATTTGAATTTGAGATAGAGATTAAGGTTTAAAATCTTGCAGATTAATATTTATGGAATTGATATGATGTTTTGGAAGAAACGATAATGCGGATGCATATATACTTCAAGTAATTATTATAAATATTTTATTAAAACTTGTACTGCATCCTTGGTTGTCCCCTCCCTATTTCCAATGATGCTAGACCATTTTAAACAGTCTTTTCAGAGACATATTAACACTTAATAGGAATAAATCGAAATCAGTTTAGAACGAAGCCCATATTTTTTGACAAAAATTTTTTTAAAGTTCGGTAAGTGTCTTGATGGTAAAAATGATGATGTACAGTCATAACACACTTTTAAAAGATTTTGCAAAGTGCGTTGACTTGGTCCCAAATTGAACGCACTTTGAAAACAATTTGTCAAAGTGCGTTTCGTTCCATATTTAACGCACTTTGAAAAAAAAATTCAAAGTGCGTAATTTTTTTTTAAAGATGCGTGCCACAATGCATGCTCAAAAATGTAATTAATCGTGTTTATTGTATTGGATGTGTAAACATATCGGTAACATTTCGTTAAATCTTAAAGCAGCTTGTTGTCATGTCTTATTCTTGTAATATAGACAATATCTAACCTCTGTATCCCCTGTCAGGTGTTTTTTTTTTTTCAGAACAATGTACTATTTTTTTATTTGCTTTTGCCAATGCAATTGTATGAAACGAACGTGTCTACTAAATGTACTATAAGTAATTTAGTAAGTAAGAAAATAGTTTATTATAGTGACATATGTATGTCAAAAGTGTATAGTGCATAACAATATCACCTATAATTAAATTACACCTGGTCCGTTGGACCTATATGTCACTTTAAAATCATCCAATATACAAATATAGTATATATAGTAGTTTGAGCGCATGAATTTACTTTAATTTGTACAGATAATTTTGTCTGAGTGAATTAAATTAAGATATCTGGCAGTTTGTCTTTGATTTGTTTCCATAATTATATTTAAGTAGACATTCTCGTCGGAATTTTTTATCTAAGTTTCCTCATTGAGAGAAAGAGTTTCTTAGTTTTTGTAAATGCAATTAAAGGAAAATGTGTTTCATTCTCAATTGATTTGTCTTTACACAAAAAAACAACAACCTTCTTGTAGAGGTTCATTTCGATAACGACCAGTGTTGGCCCTGAGAGGAAGGATTCTATTCCATATCTGAATTGTGCCATCAAAGACCGCTCTGTTCGGTTATGTTTATGGTTACGTGGGATTCTTAATATTTTGTTTGAACGTAACGTCACATATGCTTACATGTAGGTAGAGACCTTGCTCTTAAATTTCATTCATCTTCGCAAAATTTAAACAATTTAGATCTAAACTCGTTTATATCACTAACACAAATAAATTCAGAAGGAACAGATATTTCATATAGAATTTATTTTACTTGTAAGCACCATGTGCAATACGATAACTCCACAAGAAGACTTTTAAGTGAGACGGTCATCATCCATTTGGATTAATCTGTTCCATCATTTTAACAAACATATCTAGCGCCTCTGTGCTACTCTACTTCATTATTTAATGTAACTGCCGACGCGTATGTGTGTAAACCCAAGAAATATCGAATAGCACGGTTTTGAACATCATTTCTATGGAGTGGTGTGTTTGAATCCCTAGACTCCGGAACAATAATCGAAAATAGATACTAAACAAGAATAAAAAAAAAAAGCTTTTCAAAGGTATTAAATCCAACATCTGTATAGTTGAATTTTGGAAATCATTTCCCCTAATGCTTTCCCTCCGGATTGAAACAAAAAATCTGCCGATGTACTGATCTTTATGAAATCTCATGAAATATTACATTATTACCGATACTGATCAGATACGAACTGTAACTCTTCATTTTCTGTTTTGAATTTGAATTTCATATGTTGTCTCCTTGGCGTACATATTTTGTACAAGGAAAGCAATTGGTACGAATGTCGTTCACACATACACACGAGAATGTTTCTGTATGTAAAGTTGAGATGTTATCATGTATTAGACCGTTGATTCCATTTTGTTGAAATTTGTACCGTAAAATGTCTCTGTTTACAAGATCAAACGCTTTTTGCAAATCAATACTATGATACTAAGCAAAAAAGATATCGTTAAATGTTGTCTAGTTTGATTCTCCGCATGTAGTTTCTGCATGTGCAGTTTAATTTGAGGAAATAGTTTAATCATACAATTTTTTCAAGGAATGAAGAATCATTCTTTGAGTATAAGAGGTTATCAAATACCAATAGAGGTGATCAAAATCCAATAAAGCCCAAAGGGCTTTATGATAAATTTACACCAAAGTTCGCTGTATATAGTCTACTACCAAATGACCTAGAAATTCTTAATCTTTATATTTATTCAATGTATTTAATCAGGATGAACACTTTTAAGAGGATACGTAGAGTGTAGCGAACATGCGATTATTAAATCACAAATCCAATCATAATTTGTAGATAATCATATTTATTTCAAATAAATTTTTCCTAGTAATAAAATCATTTATTTTATTTCATATACGAAAGACAAAATCATTCGGTGCAGT
>NW_026441742.1:0-8000 GCF_025612915.1 Magallana angulata
CACATGAATCTATTAAAATAAAAATTTCCATCTTACTTTGTTTGAGTGCTAAAATCAAAGCAATGTTCTGTAACATTTATCTCTCAATAAATGATAAACAGTAAATATATTATAAATTATGTTACGTTTTCGGAAAACTAGACGTATATGTATATTAGAAGTTACGCATAGAAAGAAATAGTCAATCAATGTCGAAAGGAAATAGTTTGGTATTCTAAGAGTGCGCAGCGTGTATATAATATGACATGTATTTATAATTTTATATTAAATATATTTTTGTTGGTTATATTGTAAAAATTTAATATTTACTTTTTACTCAAACAGGGAATTAAAAGGTGTGTAACCGTACAAAACATAAAAACACCCCCCCCCCCCTCCTAAAAAAAAATCTAGCAAAATCTTTAACAGCATGAAATACGAAATGAAATCTTTCATTGCTTATTTTACTTTTTATGTGGTTAATGTACATTTATTGTGTATACAAATCTAAAAATTATACATTTCTATTTTTCTCGTATATTAGTATATACCACGACAAGTGTTTTGGCCCATATCATTCTAATGTCACCTCTGACCAATATGTATAATTGTATAAAATTGAACCGTATCAACGGAAATGTAGGAACATGTTGAGTGAATAAATATACACTTTTATCAAAAGCCAAAACTAACTTTCCAATATTCAAGTGTTTATCAGAGCGGTTGGGGAGAGGACAAAGTAGGACTAATGGGTGTTTGTTTGTTTTACAATCCATTCCTCTTTATTAAACTATCATGGAAATAGTAGTCTTTTGTCAATCATCTCATTATTATTTCACTTGCATCGTATGTTTTTGGTCAAGTCTCAAGATTCCTGCCGGCTGCCTGAAAAAACAAAATAATAAAAACAACATTATTTATTTATAAATTTAATAAGTACTTAAAATGCCTTGGTCACGATTTTGGTCAATTTCTATTTTTTTTGGTATTATTTACAATGCTTTAAGAATGCATTTCTAATGATCAAATGAAAATTAAGAGTCGGTCTTTGAGTTATTAACAAGATACATGGCTCACAATTCTTTGTCATGCAAACAAGGATCGTGCCCTGTTCTTGTTTACAGAGGTTTAATATACCAATAAAAATCTGTTTTGTATTTTATTTTTCATGTTAAGCGTAAATAAACAGTTCCTAAAATTTTACACATTCATTTAAGGTCTAAAACTGGAATTTTTACTTCAACATTCAAAATGTCAACAGAAGAATTGTAATCTCTGTAACTTGCTTACAACTCATGGCAATACAATTGTTGTTGCCTATTAAACATGCCCTACTGAAGCACTGTAAATATTAAAATCAAAATATTTGTTTAACCAAAATTGTGACTATGCCCCTTTGAAAAAAAGAAAATGCATCTATATGAAATCAAAATTAAATAAAACTGTATTAATACTGCTATTTCATCTTAAAAATTAAAGTTTTCTTTGTTGTATACTACGATGAATATTATAATAAGTTCTCTTTACTTCTTGTTAAATTTCTTTCTCACGTGATCATTGAGTCTGCGCCTTCTCTACGTCTTAAATCCATAACACCTCCCCGTTTTAACCTTCCTAGTACTACTTTTTCTGTTGAGTGGCCATGGCTATACTCATAGAGTGATCTTATTTGACCAGATCGACAAGACACTACCATGGTGTCCCTATTTAGACACTCTGTGTATCACTTCGATATCCTCACTGTGTGGTTCTGTCTGCTGGCAGTCTCCCAGGCGGCGTATGGTGAGTAAACTTAAACGTAAAAATGTACATAAAATTGTACGTAATTAGACTTACAGTGTTTCACAAGTGAAATAATTGGATAGACATCCACTGTAAACTTCAAAAGACCAATGATTTACAAATGTCGTTGTCAAAATGCTTCAAAAACAGAATCAGAAAGATGATGAAATGTGCTAGGACTTCTATCGTCGAGTATTTTAAGGTAATTTGGTTATATGATTCCGATAGTTGCAGTCTCTAAGATTCCTGTTTACAATAATGCATTAAAGATTTGACTATCATGTTTTGAAGTAAATATCTAAGTCCCGGTCACAGTCATAACTTAGAGTTACGAGCTATCACGAGTTCTTGGGAGGTTATAACTCGACAAAACGCGGCCAGTTTGCAATGGTGTTTGATGACAGGGGTATCAGTTCGATTTTTTCTTCAAATTAATTCCTCCATGACAGGGGATTAGCAAGATTGTTCATATTTAACATGAGTTCTTGCAACATCTGTACGATTTGTGCACATCATTTGCTCCAGAACTCGTACGAAAATGTACACACTTGTGCGAGTGCAGTAGACCGTTGTATTAGTTCCTGACGAGTTGTTGCGATTGTTTTGCAAGAAATGCCCGAGTTGTTGTCGAGGTTTTACGCCTTTACTATCTATTTGTTTTTTGACTATGGAATGTTTTAAAGCAATGGAAGAAGGTGCTGCTAAAGATAATCTTATAGTCGCCCATGTAATAAAGCATCCACTTTAGTTTTCATTCCCTTTATCTTTATCTTCGGCATGACTGTACTTATCTGTGCCTTGAGGAAAAGTGATGCCGGTGTAATGAAGAATAATGACCCCCGTAGAATAATGACCGGGGGTCATTTTTCGACCTAGAATAATGACCCCCGGTCATTATTCTACGCAAAAAAATGACCCCCGGTCATTATTCTACGTAGAAAAATGACCCCTTTGCCTGAAGAATAAGTGTCATTTTCATAAAATGAGCACACTCCACATGAAGAAAAGTGACCCCTTTAGAATATTGACTTCCTTGTAGATTAAAGTTTTTCAGTATATTTTTTTATTATTTGTGAAATTGTCTATTCACTATTGTAATTTTTACTGCTGCAGTATACAGAGAGTAACAGAAATTATAATTCATATTCAAAAAAACTTAAAGTGGAAGAAGGGTTATATCTTAGAAAATAAAAATTCTTCCGTTATAACAAGATATTGACGTATTGCATCGGGGTATGGTTATCATCTTAAAGGGGCATGGTCACGATTTTAGTCAAAAATTATTTTTCCGATTCAATGTTCACAATGCTTCAGTAAGGCATTTTTAATAAGCAACCAACATTTGAGTGTCATTCGTTGAGTTATAAGCAAGTTACAAAGCTTTTGTTTACATTTTGAATGTTGAAGTGAAAATACCAATTTTAGACCTAATGAAAGTGTTAAACGTAAGAAACTGTTTATTTATGCTTCAAATTAATAAGAATACCGACAAATCAACCTGAAAAAGATTTTTTCTGGTATATTGAACCTATGTAAACAACAACAGGGCACGAGCCTTGTTTACATGACAAAGAATTGCGAGCCCTGTATCCTGCTTATAACATTACAACGGACCCTCAAATTTCGTTTGATCAATAGAAATGTTGTCCTAAAGCACTGTAAATAATGACAACAGAGAAGTAGAATTTGACCAAAATCCTGACCATTCCCCTTAAGCTTTAACAATTACATTTACATATATCTATGGTGTTCCGATAGGGCCACTTCGACCTTAGGGCGAAGATGTGGAGTTTCAAAGGCGATGGATCAAAAGATGCGACAACGAAGCGCGAAGATGTGATGCCTAAAGTGCAAGGGGGCGAATGTGCGATACCACTATCGCTCCTTCCCAACTTCGCACTCTGGCCTTCGTATCTTCGCACTTTCGCCTTCGCCTTTTTTGACTGCATCCAGCAAGTCTCGGTCAATTACATAGATTTAATGCAGGCACCCTACTCGCCACGGTTTTTCCGATTAATCAATGCTGGTATTGGTGCGCATGCGCTAGGCCATCGTGCTTACTATGAAAGTTTATAAATATTTTAATGTCTACATGTGACATATATGTTTACCAGTGCTGGCTATGCCTAATCATTATAAACTCCACATAAGTCCGCCATAATGTGTACATGTGCACTTCCAGACTCCTGTCGCTTACCAGCCGTCTGTTTACCGTGGACCAAACACATTAACATTCTAATTTCATTATGCGACACTCCTTGCTCATGCATGGATCTAGAGGGGGTGAGGGGGTCCGCCCCCCCCCCCCCCCGAAAATTCAATATGAATATTTTCACGGAGTAAAAAAGGGGAGAGGAGGTCCGGACCTTATCCCCTGGATAATTTAATTTGATTAATTTTATAAAAAATGAAATTTCCAAAATATGCATCGGAACCCTTTAAACGATAGAGAGCTCCGCAATTATAAAACATAGGTAATCACAGATTACAAAGCTCACCGAGACGAGGCATCCCCTTTATGAGGCTTCATCTATATGAGACCACCTTTATCATATTATCTGAAAATCATCCTTTTTGATCTTGGATATTCATGGATTCTGTTTTGCCACAATATCGTATATCATCTGTTAAAAAAATGTTTGATAATCATATGTTCATATGTTTATCAATACAATAATATAAAATTAAAATTGCATCCTATCATACTTACAATATATATCATATAATACCATAAAATACTGTAAATAAAAATTGTGAGATATGATATTGTAACGTATGAAATTGCATTGTGATGTGTTATACTTTATTGTATTTGATCAAATAATACAATATCATAAAACATAATGCAATATAGTATTAAATGAAGCACTATCATGATGCAATTATACACCATAGCATTGAAACATATGATATTATACTGTATAATATAGTATGATATTGTATTGTATGATACTGTATCATATTTGACACATTATATGATATTACATCATATGATACAATATAACTTGATACAACATTGTATCATATCAAATGATACACTATCATGGGATAAAGTAAAATATCAAATAATATAATTATATTATACATATTGTATCATATGATACAATAATATATATTACAACATCATAAACTATAATTTCATGTCATATGATAATATATCATATAAACCAATATCACATTATACAAATTCGTATTATACGATATTTTATAATATTACAATATCATATATACAATTTCATGTAATATAATTCTATATTACAGAAACCAATATCATATTATACAATTCTGTATGATAAAATATCATAAAATATATAATATTGTATCATAGGATACTATATTATATATTGCAGTATCATATGTTATAGTATCATGTGATTGAATAATAAATTAATAATACAATATAATATTATACAGTATTGTATCATAATATAGAATACTATACATAACAATATCATGATTCAATATCATATCATAAAATATCAAAAAAATGGATACAATATTATATCGTATCATATAACGTTTTACAATATAACATATGGTATTATATTGTATCATATTAAACAATCGTGTTTCATATCATACAATACTATGTTATAGGAATCATGTTATATCATTTAACAACACCCACATCTATCTATTAAGCAGGTTTTTAGTGAGGTAGGAGATTTCTTTAGCATCCTTAATAAAGGAGATCAGGCTCTGCACCTGAAGCAACCTCTGCGTTTCATTTATAACATAGTTAAACCAACTATGCAAACTATCATCTATAAAACATGTGACCTGTTACAAAAATATAAACCTCATCAAGAATCATAAATCTATGGCTAAGATTCAGTATTCCAGCCTGTCAGGTACATCAGTATCATAAGACGCACCATCCATGCAAGTTTGGTGAAGTTAGGACCAGTAATAACTAAGATATCATTATCAGAGGGCACCAGCAATTAAAACCTTTACCTCCTCCAGCATCCGCAACCTATGGATCAGATTCAGAATCCATGCCTGTCAAGTGCATCTGTATCATAAGACACTCCATCCATTCAGAGTTAGGTGAAGTTAGGACCTGCAATTACTAAGATATATTTTTGAACATCCTTGATAATGGAGATCAAGCTCTGCATCTGAAGCTACCTCTGCGATTCATTCATATTACAGTTTAATAAACTATGCAATTTTGAAATAGTACTAATAATTTATTAAACATGTTACCTGTTCAAAAAAACTTCACCTTATCCAGCATCCGAAACCTATGGCCCAGACTCAGCATTCAAGCCTGTTAGGTGCATTAGTATCAAAAGACGCACCATCCATACAAGTTTAATAAAGTTAGGACCAGTAGTAACTAAAATATCATCAGAGGGCACCTGTTTCAAAAACTTTAACCAGCTCTTAAAACCTTAACCCCTTCCAGCATCCGAAACCTATGGCTCAGATTCAGCATTCAAGCCTGTCAGGGGCATCAGTATCATAAGACGCATCATCCATACAAGTTTAATAAAGTTAGGACCAGTAGTAACTAAGATATCATAAGAGGGCAACAGCAACAAATACTTTAACCAGCTTTAAAAACCTTAACCTCCTCGAGCATCCGAAACCTATAGCTTAGATTCAGCACTCAAGGCTGTGTGGTGCATCAGAATCATAAGACACACCATCCATGCAAGTTTGGTGAAGTACGGACCAGCAGTAACTTTGATATTGCTATCAAAGGGCACCTGCAACAAAAACTTTAAACTGCTCCAAAAACCTTAACCTCCTCCAGCATCTGAAAGTTAGGAACCATATTCATTAGGTCCAGATGCATAACTCATGCAAGTTTGGTGAAGATAGAACAAGTAATAGCTTAGATACAGGACCTGCAACAAAAACTTTAACCAGCTCCGGACGCCATCACTGGGAGTATAGCATAAGCTCCCCTTGACTTCGTCTTGGTGAGCTAAAAAGGCGAAAGCGCGAAGATTTGAAGGCGAGAGTGCGAAGTTGCGAAGGCGAAGGAGCGATAGTAGTATCACTTCTTCGCCTTTGCAACGTAGCACTTTCGTCTTCGCATCTTCTATATTCTTCATATTGTTCATGAATTATACTTGCATTTAGGATTTCCACTATTACAAACTGCTAGGTATGCAAGTGCATCAACCAGAAATAGTGATGAAACCAAAATTATGAAACGTTTACTCCACTGTTAGGCATTATAACCAAGCTGAAGTAAGTAAGCACTGACAGCAGCCATTACGCCAGTAGAGGTGAACGGCCAATAAGGAAAATGTTCAAATAATGAGAGTACTCGTACATAAAATATATTTTACTTTATCATCGGCAATCTTTAGTAAGTTTAGTTAATGTCAAGATGATTAAAGCATCAATAGTTTGTATGAGCATTGGTAACTTTGGATAAAATAAAGATCGTGTGATCAAAATCAAGGGGGTATAAACCCTTAACATGGGCCCTAACCTCTTATCAACGCTTTTAGAAACAATCTTTTCTTATTATAATCGATCAGTGTTTATTATCTATTAAGATTTACTATAGTCAGGTACTCTTCATACGTTTGCTCTAAAAGAATAAAGTCTATTCATGATCACAAATACAATATTACATCAAATGCTTAGAATTAAGATGTTCATGTATTACGCAGAAGAAAACAAAACTAACGCAAAATGATGCTTTAAAAATCACTTTCCCCAAGAAATATGTAAATAAGAAGTATTCATATTCCTACGTTACTTAGTCTTTTTCCATAAAGATATATACATGTATCATTCTTCGATTGACAATTCATTCACCAATGAATATCGCTTAATATATTATTACAACAATTATTATTTCATGATTATTGTTCGTTAATTATCACATAATATCCTGATTGTGTATGATTTTTTCTTTATTTGCGTCATTTCCCGCCTTATGTTGACGAAAGAAGTAACGTAACTGTTAACAATCAATTTGTGGCAATGTAAGAGTGTTTTGTGTGTGCTTGCTACGGATGTGAAAAACTATATACAGCGATTTATTTACAAGTTCGGTGTTTATAACTTCAAAATCAGTTGAATAAAGTGAAAAAATAAGTAATTTCAAAGTCATATCTTGGATACGGAGTAACCAATTTCTATTCATGTTTACGGGGGGGGGGGGGGTCATTTTTCTATGGTGGTCATTTTTCTTCACGTTTAACATGAAGAAAAATAACCCCTGGGTCTTTTTTCTTCAGAAAAATCCAATTATTCTTCAGCTAGGGGGG
>NW_026441743.1:0-33000 GCF_025612915.1 Magallana angulata
ACACGATCTGACTATAACTCTGAACTTAATTGAGTTGTATTCAGAACAATGTTTTTTTAATGTTTTTGTACATTATTTTTTTGGTATTAGCTGATTATTATATTAACATGATATATGTATACATTTGTTTTAGATATCAACAGAAAAAAAGTTCTTTGTTCTTTTTTGGTAAATAGTATTTTTATTACCGTTTCATTGCATTGACCAAATTGTGTAAGTAAACATTGTATTTTCCAATAGCTTGTGATCGAGGATATTATGGTGCTGAGTGTCAACAGGAATGTGGACACTGCCGTGACTTAACTCAGTGCGTCCACACTAACGGGTCATGCTTAACTGGGTGTGAAGCTGGTTATCATGAACAAAAATGTGTTGCACGTGAGTAGAATCATAATACATTTTAAGAAAATTGTTTTTAAAAAAATCAACTTTGATTACATTTTAGTGGACGATTTAGCAATTATCTATTATACATGTATCTAGTTTATAAATCTAATCTATATGTTATTTATTATATTCAGCTTGCCCATATGGATTGTTTGGACCGGATTGTCTAGAAGAATGTAACGGCAAATGTGATGGTTGTAACGGATTCAATGGTTCTTGTGATTCTGGGTGTAACCCCGGATGGCAGGGATATGAGTGTCTAGATGGTAATTAGCAATCTGTACAAGCTGTGCACAATGTTACTGTTTACTGATTAATTGTCTGTTTTTAGGCATAATATAATGTACCGAAAGTCAAATGATGCAAAATAAATGTGCATTGACAAAAAATTAATTATAGTTTTACAAAGTCGTATTTTTTTAATTCGCTGTCTAAACTCCTTTTTTCTGCATGAAAACTTTTTATTACTGCTTTAAGATTGCACCAAATAAAGTTAGCCGATGTCTAACACCATCAAATTCAGAAGTATTTACTCATAATATAATAATAAACATGATTATTTTCAGTGTATTTTATCAAGTTAAAAAAATACAATAAGTCGCTGCTTGCATCCTACAGTACCCGCAGCGTTATTTTTTACAAGATAAACGATAGGATAGGATTCACGCAAGATATGATAGCATTAACGCACGATAGAACAGTATACACGCACGATATGATAGGATTGATACACGGTAGGAAAGGATAAACGATGTTTGATAAACGTATGATCGCTTTAAACGATATTTACGAACAAACTGATAATGGCAGAATTTGAGAGAGAACACGTACAAATAAAGATTTACGTGGAATTTCTTTTTAGTAACAATTGCCGAGTTGTTAATCATCGCTGCATCATGTATAGAATGTATAAAAATGACCAGTTAATTTTTTTTCAACTAAAATTGTGAGCTTTAATGATCAATAAATTTTCTGTATTGTTAAAATTGTTTTCATTACCGATCACCCTAGCCGATCGCCGCGAATATTTCAGCCCGAGATTAAATCACTCGGAAAATAGCGGGTTTAATTATATAAATCCAACTCTTGTATAAAATAAATATAAAATGTATCATAAGTACATTTCTTTCTGTATAAGAAAATGATGCATTAAAAACGAATTATTACAGTCAAGTTAAATAAATATTTACGCAGATACACATTCTGCGTACGATTTGTTAACAGTGTTTTCATCACCACACACCCTAGCTGATTGCCGAGAACATTTCAGCCTGAAATAAGATATCACACGGAAAATAACGGGTTCAAAATACAACTTGGGTTTTAATTAAATATAAATTATATCATAAATAGTTTTGTTTCTGTAAAATATGATGCATCAAAATTATATTGCATAAAAATTAATGTTTACGCAGGTATACACTCTGCATACGATTTAATATATTCGATATACAGGTAAATATGTTACCTTGTTTCTAAGAACTTCGTTTTTCATTTCAATGTCAACAGATATGATTTACATATGATATTGATTAATTTTGATCTAAAAAATTTAAAAAATAGTATCCTGACGGAATGTTGAATAGGATTTTACAATTCTTGTTCGATAAATATTCGTATACGGCGCACCGAACGAGTTGCAACTTAGTAATAAATTAACTTGCTTATGAAAAGGCACGAAATGATTAACACGAGAGGATAAACGGAAGAATTATTGAAATTAAAATGATAAACCTGATAGGATTAACGCACAATAGGATATGATTAACGCACGATAGAACAGTATACACGCACGATACGATAGGATTGATACACGATACGATAGGATAAGATTGTAAAAAATAACGTTGCGGGTACTGTACTTTGTGTGTCATAGAACACAGATAAATAATGCAACGAAACCGATTTTCAAAAGTATCACCCAATAAGATTTTTGATGTCGCCAAACAAAGAAAAAGTCCAATAGATTTATGTTATTAATCAGTAAATGCATATTTGGACATTTATTTAATCGTCCCAGTATTACACTTGAAAGTGCACAAACAATCTTCCTATTATATATCAATGTTTCTGTTATCAATCAGTTTTAGTTTTGAATCAGTTTGTTTCCTTCTTCAAAATGTTTGTTCTATATAATTCAATTAATAAACAACAAACCTTTTGTATGGTTTCTTATTATGATTACTGTTTTGTTTCAAAAGCTTGCGATAAAGGATCATTTGGTGATGACTGCAGTGAAACATGTGGACACTGTCGTGACATAGACCAGTGTTTCAATATAAATGGGACATGTTTGACTGGATGTACTGCTGGTTATCAGGGGGACTTGTGTAAAACAAGTAAGTAATACGTTCAACCTGATATGAACTTCCAATCGAGCCCATCAATTAGAAAAATAACTAGAATATTATACAATTTACTATGTTATAAATTTTAAGCTGATAAAAAATTGCACATATTTGTTTCATTGAAATTTGGCTAAATATACCTGGAAAGCTACTGCAATGCCCATTATTATACACATACTTAGAATAGCCGTCGTTGAAAAGCGTACACGATTTGAAATAAAATCAGACCAAGCAGCTTTAATTACTGGTTCATTTATTGACCAACTTGTAATTTAGAAGTATGCATTGTATTTTTCCAAAAGCGTGTGGTCGAGGATATTATGGTGCTGAGTGTCAACAAAAATGTGGACACTGCCGTGACTTAACTCAGTGCGTCCACACTAACGGGTCATGTTTAACGGGATGCAAAGCTGGTTATAATGGGGATACATGTAAAACACGTAAGTCGAAAAAGAATTCATTAAAAAAAAAATCAACTTTAATTACATTTAAGTGGATGCATTGGCAATTATTTATTATAAATGTACCTTGCTTTTTATTCATACGTTATATATTACCTTCAGCTTGTCCACACGGATTCTTTGGACCGGATTGTGCTGACAGATGTAACGACACCTGTGATGGTTGTAACAGATTCAATGGTTCTTGTGATTCTGGCTGTAACCCCGGATGGCAGGGATATGAGTGTCTAGATGGTAATTAGCAATCTGTACAAGCTGTGCACAATGTTACTGTTTACTGATTAATTGTCTGTTACTAGGCACAATATATTGTACTGAAAGTAAAATTATGTAAAAAAAAATAGTGTTCATTAACAAAGAAATATAATCATATTTTTTCAACAGTCGTGTTTTGGTGTTTTTGTATATATTGTCTATATACGGTCTATATACTGTCTAAATTATATATTTCGTCAGGAAAACTTTTTATTACTGTCTTTAGATTACGCCAAGTCAATTAAGCTGATGTCTACCTCTATCAAACTCTGAACTATCACCTCCGAAGATAATAATAAACTTAAACATTATCAAATAAAAACAATACAAGAAAATGACTCGCTGCTCACATCTTATTTTGTGTGTAATGATGGTGTGAAACAGATTAATAAATGCAACAAAACCGATTTTCGAAATATAAAAAAAAAAAAATTGTCATCATGTTAGAGTTGTTATCATCCAAGAAAATATTTTGGTTTAGCCCAACGGGAACAGGACTCATATAGTTCATGTATCAATTACCGTAACGAATGCATATTTTATGCATTAAAAAAATCCACTGATGATAATGAAAAAAACATTTATTGAGTGTTATAGACCATTCATTGTAGTGTTAATTTTTACTTTCAAAAAGTAGGTCACTGAACTACTTTTTGAGTAAATGGCCACTGGATATTTTTTTAGAAAATTTAAGGCGAATCACAGTGTTTTTTACAGTGTGATTGCGATTTTCTTATCTGTATTAATAATGCAGATGACTAGACTCTTTTAATAATGTAATAGTTTATGAATGGCAGTGGCACTAAAAAGATACAAAGCATTAAGGTTTCATTTACAATTTTTATAAATATTCCAGTCTGAATTTTCTCTATCAGTTTTCAACTCCCTACCCATTTTTTTTTTCAATTTAAAGGTATATGTGGCGTATTTGGAGTCAACATTTTGACATGAGTTTTAGTAAAAATATACATCATGCTTCTTATAATTAGACGTTTCACAAACTCTAGGCCCGTAAAACATGTTCTTTCTTTAGTTATTTGTCACTAAACTTTGCTACACGTCTGATGAATATTAATGTGATCGGCCATTTGTAACGCCACTGCGCATGAGTGCGGGAAAACCTTGTATTGAAAACACGATGGAAGAACAGTTTGTTTACAAATTTGAATCACGTTTTTCATATCTTAAATTGGATAATTCTTACATCAGATGATACCCGAAGCATTATCATTCGTTATTCATTAATGTAAAACGATATAAATTGCTAATTATGTGTAATATAGATGAAACACCATTTTAGTATCAACGACAGGGTAAAATGGGTGGATACCCCCTCTCCCTGAGGGATGCATGTACTGAGAGTTTATTTATTCTTTATTCTAAATTTCTCTAAACGTAAATCCACTTGTGGTTCATAACTTATGATGGAGCACGTACGAACCTTACAAGCAAAACCCCTACAACTTCATGATAAAAACTTTTTAAACTCAAGTTAAATTCAGTTTTAACTCCTATTCCATCATTCTACACGGTCTCCGATAACAATCTTCATTTTGTTCCTATCCTTACCAGCCTGTCTCTTATTTTTCTCAACCAAACCTGTCAAACTTAAGAGCATGTCTGCGAGAAAACCATGCAAAAGGTGGTGGGAGCAAGGTTCTCTGATCAACTTCATATTTTGTGTGTAACAGTGTGCATCTATATGAATTAATTTGCATCAAAATTTTTAGGTCACCTGAGTCACTCAGGTGACAATTTTTAACAATTTTACATTTTTAACTTCTTCTTGAAAACTACCAGACCAATCGTTACCATTTTTGGTGTGAAGCATCTCTATGGTAAGAAAAATCTAAATTGTGAAATTCATGGCTCTACCACCCCTGGGGGGCCATGGGCGGGGCCAAATATGCAAAAAAGCCAAATTTTCAAAAATCTTCTTCTCTACTCCCATGCATGTGAGGAAAAAACTGGTTGCATGGTTATAATGTCCATGAAGCCCTTAACCTAAATTGTGAAATTCATTACCCCTGGGTCAGGGGTTCAGGCTCTAGGGTAGGGCCAATATTGCCAAATAGTAAAAATGTATTAAATCTTGCATGGTTATGATGTCCATGAGGCCCTCTGTCAAAATTGTGAAATTCATGACCCCTTTGTAAGGTGTTCAGGCTCTAGGTCGGGGCCAATATGGCCATATAGTAAAAATGTTTTAAAACTTAAAAAATCTTCTTCTCTACTCCCACACATGTCAGCAAAAAACTGTATACATGGTTATGATGTCCATGAGGGCATCTACTTAAATTGTGAAATTCATGACCCCTTTTTAAATCTTAAAAAAATCTTCTTTTCTACTCCCACTCATGTGGTCAAAAAATTAAATACATGGGTATGATATCCACAATCTCTTTTACCTAAATTGTGAAATTCATGGCCCCTGGGTCAGGGGTTCAGGACATGAGGGGGGGGGGGCGCAATATGGCAATATTGTGTTAATGCATATAATGTTTAAAAATCTTCTCTATTCTCACACATCAGTATAAAAAAACTGACTAATAATTATGTTTACCAGGAAGTCCTCTACTGCAATTTTGATTTTCATGACCCCTCAAGGATGGGTTTTGACTCTAGGGCAGGGTCATAATGGATGTATAGATGTTAATGCATATAACGTTAAAAAATTATCTCCCACACACCTGAAAGGAAAACTGAATTCATGATTTTGTAGACCAGATCTTTTAGTTTTTCACCAAAATTATAGGTTTCACAGTTCTTTTTGAAATGTGGTCGTCATTACAAATTTAAAATTTTTCTACTCCAGTATAAAACTTAATAAATTAGATGCATATTTGAGACTCGAAGACAAGTTTGTGTATGAGATATATGCTACTCAGGTGACCGTTAAGGCCAATTGGCCTCTTGTTTTTGATGTGGTCAGTCTAAACTAGGTTCTGCAGCTCTGTTACTAAAAATAGCATTTTGTCCCTTTTAAGAATAAAATTGTGCATAATTCACCAAATTATTGTTAAGAATTCTGAGTTAAGTTTAAATATAAATTCATAAAGTCATTTAGAGGTAGCACTTACAAGATACACTAGTGTAAATCATTTCGTGAGAATTCCCAAATATTCTTTCTGTTAAGAGCAGATAGGTCACGAATTTGGCATGTTTCCAACTTTTTGTAAAATTGTAAACATATACATTTTTAAAAAGTCCAAAAGTGGCGCTTTTAATTCACTAAATCTCTTTTTAGTTATATCAGAACATTTATCTTTGCAAAATATCAAAAATATGTCTTTTGACTCTCAATAATATTGCAAATATATTGTCCTAAAGCTGGACATTTTTCTTTTTTAAAAACTGTCCAGAATCTGTAGTTTAGCGTTAGCTTTCCATTGGCACATTTATATTATGGGAAAAACCCGAAATATTCGCGAGCCAAACAATATTTTACTGAACTGAAGGGTTGATTCAACACATTTCAGATTTTTTTTAAATCAATGCCATTAAAACACGAGAAATAATGGGGAAATGGGAATTAACTATTTGTTTCTTATCTTATCTTATATCTATCTATCTAATCTTATATATCTCACTATTAATGAAAGAAAAAGTAAGCAAGCTTACACACCCCCACACCCCATTATTTGCTAATGCTATACATAAAGACAGGCAGAGTACCTATTGGATACACGAATAATTACAGGGGCAAAGCTAAAAATTCAAAGTACTGAAGTACTTAAAGCCGGGCTCTTTTGGTGTGTAATTATATGTATTGTTTACTAAAGATTGACAATCTCTCTCTCTCTCTCTTTCTCTCTCTCTCTCTCTCTCTCTCTCTCTCTCTCTCTCTCTCTCTCTCAAACAAACGAAAACAAACAAACAAAAATAAAAAGCAAACAAACAAAATCACAAGAAAAAACAAAAAGATCAACTCCATGGAAAAAAAATGATTAAACATAATTATATATGTTGAATTTAACAGACGATTTTTTTAAATGTGTGGAACCCATTGCCAGTGAATGTCCATCACATTGAATAATCATACAAAAAGGTAGATTTAGTAATTATTTTTGTCCGAGAGTATAAAGGATTAAACTTTTATTGTTTAAGGGGTGGAGGGACCCAATATCAAACCTGAAAAATCGTTAATAAAAATACAATACATCATAAATTACGCCTAAAATTTGTAAATATCAGCATAATATCAGCGCAATTTAATATAGAGACATATTTTATTAGTATTTCATTTTTTCAATTTTTTTATTACAAGACATTCAGAGATTTAAAAAATTGACTTTTTTATTAGACTGCTTCATAATTCTGTGACCAGGTCTTCTTATGATTGGTTATGATTAAATAACATCCCAAATAACAATCCCGTAAAAACAAGTTATAATGATTGTCTATAATAATATTTGGGATAACTTTTTTATAGTTCATGTTTATATTTATATGCGGTTTTCACAGGTTGAGATCCCCGGGGGAAAGGATTACCTAACATTTTTTTCCTTTACAGCTATATTTTAATTTTAAGAAAAGGTACTGTACAAACTTTAATTTTTCTCCAAGAGTAGATAAACTGCTAATAGAGAGGTAGGGAGTAGAGCCCTTTATTTATTGCAGATGTTCATACTGTGTTACATTCTCAAGAACTAAAAAACAAAACCCTGGTCCCCTCCTCATCATTTCAAGATTCCATGAATATTATAACTTACATGTAGAAAAAAGTCTGATCAATAAAACAAAATATGTAAAAAGAAGGATCGAAGAAAAGAACTATAGCTATCATTAAATTCTTCCATCGGGCGGATCAAAACTTGCAATGATACTGCATACAGGTATAAGTATAAACTTATAATTGATAAAAGTGATTTAATATTGATTTTAAAATTTAAAGCGAATCATATTGTAAAGGTGTGCAATTACTCACTTTTACAATTATTTGTTTGCTTAATAAATTCAAACAGTCAAAATTAATGCTTATAGGAGTCTAACCTTTACACCTGCAGGGTGGTTCGTAGATGTCAGTGAAATATACACGTACAATAATGTGATGTCTATTGCAACATACTCCAATGATAACGATGAAAAATTGCACGAGGCATTCCTAGTGAATTCCGAATGATGTCAACATACCCCATTATAAATCTTTGTAAGAAATCACTTTTCGTTTCTGTGGATTTTTTCGAGTAAAATATGATAATCTGTGAATGAGATTATCTTGGATTTCCCCTTCATCTATTTTAATTGCACTTCTATCACAGGTTTGTATATTTTGATTAAAAGTCGTCCAAATGTAAAGAAAATGGCAGTTTAGACTAGATATAAGTCTCCTTCAAACCTCAATATGTGATACACTGATTAACCCTAACAAGACAGAACAATTTTTATGCAATTAAAATCATTCAATATCATAATATATGTTAACAACACTCAAAGCATTTCTCAATACTTTGCCTGAACTTGAACTTGTATAGCTTTGTCAACATTCTGACTAGTTTACCTTATCTACAGAAGAGCGCAACAGGGGAGACAATTCCAACAGTAGTAATGAAATGCAAATGTAATGAATAAGAATTCTTTGAGAAACAATGATAACAACTAATTATACCCCCGCTCCGAAGGAGAGGGGGTATACTGTTTTACCCTTGTGTGTCTGTCTGTCCGTCCATCCGTCCGTCTGTCTGTCTGTCTCTCCGTCTGTCTGTCCGTCCGTAACAAAAATTTCTGTCGCATTTATCTCAGCAACTATTTATCGCAGATGCTTGAAATTTTAGCACAGTGTTTGTGAAGGCATGCCATATCGTGGGATATATTTTTGTACCAATCGAACGTCATCTTCCTGTTAAATGACGACTTTGTTTATTTTTTGCCAAAATTTTCAAACAAATTTTCGTCAAAGATTTCTCAGCAGCTATTTATCGGAGATGCTTGAAATTTTTACACAGTGTTTGTTAAGGCATGCTTTATCATGGGATATATTTTTGTACCAATCGGACATCATCTTCCTGTTAAATGAGTTCTTTGTTTATTTTAGCCAAAATTTTCAAACAAATTTTCCTCAAAGATTTCTCAGCAGCTATATATCGCAGATGCTTGAAATTTTAACACACTATTTGTTTAGGCATGCCATATTGTGGGATATATTTCTGTACCAATCGGATGCCAGCTTTCTGTTAAATGTCGACTTTGCTTATTTTGCATATTCACATCAGAGCGGGGGTATCACTAGTGAGCATTGGCTCACAGATATCTTGTTTTTTTTTAAATTAAAAGCAAAATAAGTTTTTTTTTCATGTTTTTTTTTTTTTTTACAAATATTGACTTCAGTGGATAAAAATCGCTTGTAAAATAAAATTTGGTTTTACCTCACGGGAGACGATTCTACACCTTTAAAATAAGTCAGAAGGAACACGAGAGAATTGGATATGTCTCAATTATAGTGCTACTGCCAACATACAAAATAATTCTCGCATAATTCTATTAATACTAAAGAATTTGCGATGAAATTTTGAAATTTTGAAACGCATTTAACTAACGGATTCGAAGAGTTTGAGAAATATTTTGACAGCGTGAAAATCTACTCTGATATTTCGCATTTGATTTCATGAAAAAATCAATATAAAAGTATATACCCGTACAAATTTTTTTGAAATTATTTGAGTGCAACATATTTTATTTTCTTGTGCAATTTAACAACCCAAATCCACCTGTTGTGTGTACTTGTTTAGCTATTTTACGTGAAAAACACCCAGTTATAACATGTCTAAAACTCATGGTTTTATAGCATTTTGTATGATTATATTCATCTCAAATCAGTTTCGTATATGATTCAATATTAATTCCTTCATCTAAAAAAGGTTTGTAAATGCAGTCATTATACTACTATACTTTTGATATCAGCTCGATGAAATTGCCGTTTTATAAATAAATAAGAATTCACGTTTATCGATAAATATTTACATTTTCCAGTGTCTTTGTCTGTGATAACACTAAGTATCAATTTTGTAGTATATAACCCATAACCTCAAACGACGCCAAAGTGAGGCGCCAGAGGGGTTTGCTTATTTATATTTAAAAATCTAATCGTTCGATGGCTTAAAATTATATAAATATAAGTAATAAGGAATCATTCTTTGAATATCATGAGGTGATAATTTCGGTCGGGCGTGATCAAATCTATCATAAAGCCCTTCTGGCTTTATTGGATTTGATCAAACCCCGACCGAAATTATCACCTCATAATACTCAAAGAATGATTCCTTATTCCTTAAATATAAACACTACATGTGCAAAGTTTACAATTAATAACATGCATGGACGTACAATTCATCTTCATGTTTCTCATCTTTTCTTTTTTTATACAAGAAACAAATTTCAACGATACTGAAGTCAATGTTTACTCTACAAACGACTATTATTTAATATTTTCATTTTTTAAAATTGATAATCACTTGGCCGATATTTGTATTTAATGAGAGAGAGAGAGAAAGAGAGAGAGAGATAGAGAGATAGATTTATTCATTCATCGTGTAACATCGATAATAAGAAAATTAAATTTAGTCAACATGTAAAAATTAACTTAACCCACGTTCTGTAATGTGGCTATCTTTATAGCTCGCGTGTATCACAGAAGAAAGCATTTTATTGTTTATATTTACATCTTTTTTTGACAAATTAATGAGCTGAATTGATCGTTAAAAGTAAGTAAAAGCCCTAAATTTTTGCTAATGTACACCAGTACCTTAGATGAAAGCTGTAGCCAAAGCGTCAGTCTTATACGGGAATTTGAGTTTGGCATCATCATAATTAGTTCGTGCAATCCTTGATTTTTCTTATGTTGCTGAAGATTTTTACCGATCGATAAACTGCATGGTTAGAACTGGACCGAGTAGATTTCAGTCCTGTCTGTTTCTATACAGCTGTGAATTACAATCAATTTTCGTAAGAATAGAGGGAATCATGCTACGTGGATGTAAATTTAATATTAAAAAATTAATTTAATATTAAAAAATAAAGATGGCATTTTTTGTCAAAATCGCTCAAATCAACTGTCTACATTTTTGTTGTAACTTTTCTTTGAGGCAGTCAAAGCCTATTTTTTTTTCACCGGTAATTTTATAAGAACTAAGTGCCGATAACGTATAAAAGAGAAGACAAATCAGGAAAATAATTTAACACCATGTAACTTCCGAGTTTCAAAAACAGCTACTGATTTTAATCTTGCGTCAGAACTATAGAGATACTTAAGAAGTAATATCAGTAAATATGCGATAAAACTTCCGTGCAAAAGGTTCATCAAAAATAATAAATATTTCTATTTTTGAAAATAAACTTATGTATATTATTTAACAATGCTCCAAAATTGTAGGAACATCGGCATCAAATTTGACCATCTTTATCTATGTTTGTTACATGTTTGCTTAATTGCTTCTTGGCAGCTTCAATAACTTTGATATATTTAAAGTTTGGAGAGATGTTTGATATTTGTTTTCTTTAAATATCCTCTATCTTATGTTCTGGTGAAGGAAGGGGGGGGGGGGGTTATTGCATGTGGATTCATCGGAAGTGTATCTGGATTAGCTGCAGAACTTTAACAATATCTGGACATTCAAAATGTTTTGTTCTCTTTTGTTAAAATTGTAAGAAATCTAGAATTGTAGAAAATCATTTATTAATTCTATTTCAAACAAAGATGATGAAAGGAAGTATAGAAAAAAAAATAATACAAAACAAAATTTGACGTCGTGACGTTTTCGACGAGCTACGTCAAAGTCGTGTTAACATGTCTTACTAAAATTGTCATAAAATGCTTAAACACACAAGATCTTGGATATCCTTGTATATTTGTAATCAGAAAGAGTTGACTAATCGGAATTGACAAAAAAGTGAGTTTGTGAAATTTTGACCTTAAAGGCCCTTTTCTCGTGACGGCAGTCAATTATTATTATTTTTTTTTTTTTTTTTTGTCCACAAGATTTCTCAGAGATGGCTGGATGGATTTTCTTGAACTTTTCAGGACTGACAGAAAATTATCATATCTCCAGGCGTTTTTTTTACTTACAGGGATGATAGACATTTGATAGAAGATGTGTTTAACCGTTTTTATTTTGTCGACCGTCACTACCGGTTCACACAGGAAGAGTTTAAACAAATCAAGTTTTTTAAAAGTTTAACCAGATTTCTCAGAGATGGCTGGATGGATTTTCTTGAAATTTTTAGGACTGATAAAGAACGATAATATCTCCAGGCCTTTTTCATTTTTTCAAAATTCACTTCCTGTCGTCCGTTTCCTATACCGAGACAAAAAGCTATGGACAATGAGATCTCAGAAACGATAAAGCCTCCAAACTTGAAGGGATGATAGAACTATAGTTGTCAATGTGTTTAAACTATTTTGTTTTGTTCGTCGTAACTTCCGGTCGTCACCGGAAGCACTTTAAAAAATTATGTTTAAACACATTATATTTCTTTTACACAAAATTAAAATATAAGTATAAGCAATTTCATATGTCATCTATCACATATTAACAAAAACATTTTACTTCCGGTGAGATATCTCAAATATCTCAGGTACTCTTTTTAAAACAAATATTATTACAGCGAGATCTCAGAAATTGTATGTGACCAAGACACAAAACTTACATTGCTAATAGACATTTGATAGAAGATGTGTTTAACCGCTCTCATTTTGTCAACCGTCACTTCTGGTCCACACCGGAAGAGTTCAAACAATTAAAGTTGTTTAAGAGTTTAACTGTTTTTGTTTGACAATATAAGATATGTTGATAGCCAATAAAGTCCTGTTGTGTAATGGTTAGGAAATACTAACTTTCATTTTCATTGAACACTTCCGTTTGTCCGTTTCCTGTCCCGAGACAAAAAACCTTGTTTCCTAGAGATTTTAAAAACGGTGACGACTTGAACAATCAAACTTTGTGGGATGATAGACCTATGTATGTACATGTGTATACACTATTTTGTTTTGATCGGCGTAATTTCCGGTCGTCACCGTAAGCACTTCAAAAATTTGTTTTTTTTTTCATATTTTATTCATTTTACATAAAATGAAAATATCAGTATACAATCTTACATATGTCATCTATATAATGTTAAATTAGCAAATAAAGTTTACTTCCGGTGAGATATCTCAAATGTTTCTATGTAGCTTTTCTTTTTACAAATTTGATATCCGCGAGATTTTTGTCACTGTAAGCGAATTAGACACGAAACTTTCATGATTGATAGAAATTTGATTGGGGACGTGTTTAACGGGTTTAATTTTGTCAACTCTCACTTCCGGTTTTTACCGGATGGGTTCAAATAAATCATGTTTTTAACAAGTTAACTGACTTTCTTGGGTGTTTCATCTAGCTTGACAAACAGTGATGTACGCTGAGCAAATGTATAGGAAATACCAGCTTTTGTATTTATTAATCACTTCCGTTTGTTCGTTTCCGGTCCCGACACAAAAATATTGTTTCAAAGAGATCTTAGATTTGGCAGAGACGTAAACAACCAAACTTTGAGGAAAGATTAACTTATGATTGTACAAATGGTTAACATTTTTGTTTAGTTCGGCGTTACTTCCGGTCGTCACAGAGAGTACTTCAAAAATTTATTTCTTTTTCATTCTCGTTGTTTTACATGTAAGTAACGTCCGTATATATCATTCACAATAATTATCATATCCACTTTTTTCTCTGTTACAGAAGCAATATCTTACAGTTAAATTGATACATGTATTTCAAAACGGAAGACCTTTTTGTTGCTTTTGCAACAAGAGTCTAGTTTCAAATATAATTTTTATATATCATAAAAAAAGTTTAAACTTTGGTTTGTTTAGAGCATTTCAAATTTTCTTTCAACAGCTTGCGATAAAGGATCATTTGGAGATAACTGCAGTGAAACCTGTGGACACTGTCGTGACGTAGACAAGTGTCTCAATATCAATGGAACATGTGTGACTGGATGTGATGATGGTTATCACGGGGACTTGTGTAAAATACGTGAGTAATAACTTCCAACAAGGTATGAATGTCAGAGCTAACCCTATCAACCCTTAATCAAAATGTATGATGACTATTTAAAAAAAAAACTCATTACAAAATAATTTAAACTTTTTAATTTTGGATCAGAAGTATTAAACTATCCGATTTTGATATTACTTATATCAATAAACATTTCATATGAAATTGTTGTGATGTGTCTCCTTCAATCATCTTTAAGCTGGCTTTAGTGCCATTTTCAGTTAAATGAATGCAAAACATTGGTCCTGTATACATTTGTGGCTCATAATTTCTATGATAAATGCAGCTTGTCCACACGGATTCTTTGGACCGCATTGTGATGACAGATGTAACGACACCTGTGATGGTTGTAACAGATTCAATGGTTCTTGTGATTCTGGCTGTAACCCCGGATGGCAGGGATTAGAGTGTCAAGATGGTAATTTAGAAATTAAAGACATACTGTAGGAATGTAAACAATGTTCTTTTTAGCTCACTAGCCTTTGTCGACTAAAAGCGGATTTATAAAAACGTGAAGCATAAAGAAAAAGTGCAGAAATGCTCAAAACTTTGTTAAATCATTTAAGAATTTTCTCGCCATGTCTGCTTTATTTTGTTATGAAATTAAAGAACTGCGAACGATAGCATTGTCTAGCCGCCTAACTAAAAGTCATTTTTTGAAAGTTGTCTAATCAAAGTTATTTTTTATGATAATGTAAACATTTATGTATATTTTCATTAAATATAAATGATTTGGTCAAAGAAAGAGAGATAACTTTGTTTTTTTGGTTAAAATAGCTCATTTCATAATAGAAAATAACGAAAAACGGAAATGTTTTTTAAAACATCCCCCCCCCCCCCGTGAAACAAAAAATTCCTTTTGAGGGGATTTAGTATCTGTTATTTAGCATATTTTTACCAAAGGGTTTGTTGTTTCACGGGGGGGGGGGGGGGGGGGGGACATATGTCTACAGACCGAAATGCATTCCAAAAAAAGAAATTTGCTTTGTAAATTTTCGAAAACTAATTAACAGATATGAATTAAAATGAAATCTTACATTAATATATATCGTATATATGGTATAACTAAGTTATTATGCACATATTGGCCGCTAAAAAATCGTCACTCATAGAGACCGATTTCAATGAAATTTTTTTAAGACCCCGCGTTAGCAAAACTTTTGTTTAAAGATAATTAATTTGATTACAAATTTTATTTTGATATAAATTGATTAGGATTTGATTATACTTTTTAGTAGAAAACTAAGTTTTTGAATATCTGACAGAAATTCCAAAATATATGGATGTATAATGTAGGCGGGAAGCGGGCGTTAGCGTTCGCAGGTCTTTACAAACTATTTGATTAAACTTTAATACTAATATTTTTTAAATAAAATTAATATAATTAAAAAGAATATTTGACTAAACAATATATCTGCTTTTCTAAATGACATTTTTTTTCTGTTTCACCAGCTTGTATTAAAGGATCATTTGGTGATAACTGCAGCGAAACCTGTGGACACTGTCGTGATGTAGAGAACTGTTTAAATATTAACGGAACATGTTTGACTAGATGTGCTGCTGGTTATCAGGGGGAATTGTGTAAAACACGTGCGTTTATAAGTTGAGCGTTTATGAGATATGATCAAACCTCTCTATCCACTTTTCTAAATAAGACACTAAACTTCAAAAATGTCAAAATCACAATTATTATCCTACATTTTTGCAGAAAATTGTAAATTTGTATAAAAATTATTCCGTAATATGATTTTCATTACTTATATCTATCAAATATCGTGAGATTGTGCAATTATTTGTATTTTAAAGATGGCATCGTCTAAGGCAATGACAAAAATCTATTATTGTATCAATAACTTGATCCAAAGGCCCGAATCATCTGTCGTTGCAAGACGCGGATCACCGTGATCCGGCTTGTTGGGGTTCAATAATACGGCGATGATAACTTTATTATGTACTATTTTATTTGAACTAAACATTTGTGAATGAATTTATTTCAAATTTCACGTTAAGTCATACAACTTTTTTTCAAATCTTTTTGTATCTACGTCTTATATTTGAGATATAGATAACATAAAATGAAGCATATTTATAAACCATTTATTTCTTATGGATTAAATTATAATTTAACGAAAATAAAATTATTCATAGAATGTGACAGAGGATCCTTTGGAATTGACTGCAATGAAACATGTGGGTACTGTCATGAGGCAAACCACTGCTTTCATACTAATGGAACATGCCTATCCGGATGTATTGCTGGCTTTCAAGGGGACTTGTGTAAAATAAGTAAGTAACAATCGTTTAAAGCTAATCAGCGTATATGATTTAAGAATTCCCATCTTTTATATTCACTCAGAGTATTATTCATCTCGTCGTCAGCTTGCCAGCGTGGTTTTTTTGGAGCAAACTGCACTATGAAATGTGTCGACACGTGTGATGATTGTAATGATGTCAATGGTGTGTGTGATCAAGGGTGTCTACCAGGCTTCACGGGATATGTTTGCCAAGAAGGTAAATTATCTAAATCGACGTTGATTTACTTCTTTTCTCTCAAGGACAGACTGTCTCCTTATCATTTGCAAACGCAGTATAGACGATTTATTATTGAAAAAGAAATCACAGACATAGTCTTTAACTGCAAAGTTTAATATTAACATACTTTGTACATTTTGATAAAATTATTTAATCTTAGAAAGTAATTTTCAAATATACAAAATATAGCAAGTGCGTGAAACAGATTGAATTTTCAAAGGTTTTCATATGCTGTCTGTTTGAAATGTATTTGTAACAAAATCTGTTGTCACTTCTTTTAACTTTTAAAGTACTGCACATTTTATTATCTTTTGTCTGATTTGGTCTTAGAACGACAAAATGTCATTTACTGTTACATTTGAGGTCCGCGCATCAAAAGGATAGAGTGATTAAATCGGTGAAGATATGCGTTAAAAAAGAAAGTTGCTTATTGTGTAATTTGTCGTAATAAGACAAACATCTGGAATTCGTGTTAAAGAAAACTGTATGCATTGTGATCTCATCTGTTTTTAGCTCACCTGAACCGAAGGTTCAAGTGAGCTTTTCTGATCACCCGTTGTCCGTCGTCCGTCCGTCCGTCCGTCCGTCTGTCTGTCTGTCCGTCCGTCTGTAAACTTTTCACATTTTTGACTTCACAGGGCGAAAAACCATCTTTAAGCAAGTCCTTAAAGGTGGCTTAAAGGTGACTTAAAGGAGCTTAAAGGCTATACAACCTTTAAGCCGCCTTTAAGTCACCTTTAAGCAAGTGCTTATAGGTCCTTAATGTCCAAACTTCTTTAAGCTACCTTTAAGCCACCTTTAAGCATCTTTAAGTGGCATTTACGCTCTCTTTACGCTGCCTTTACACTGTCTTTAAGTGGCCTTTAAGTCAATATTGATCAAGCTGAACAATAAAAACATATATTAAATGCAAAAACTCTTTTATAGAGATGGGAGTGGGTCATCCGAGTGATAATATAATTTCCAAGGAAGGGGGGGGGTGTTCCAGGCGGTTTTAATCGTCGCTCCATTAAACACAGATCGCTATCATCAGCACCGCTCTGATGGACACAGATTGCCGTTATAAAATTCTTTACAATTTTTGGGGGGTTTCAAAATTTTTGTAGGTATGAGCGCAGTCTCTGTATCTTAATATGTGCATAAAACTAATTAAAGTATGTTTGTTTCCTATTATAAATTAATCGGTGAAAAAAATCTCTCTCTCTCTCTCTCTCTCTCTCTCTCTCTCTCTCTCTCTCTCTCTCTCTCTCTCTCTCTCTCTCTCTCAGTTCATCCGGTTATTAAACAAAATAAAGATAATGAACCAAAAATGCATGATTTAATTTGTTAATCGGTTTAAGGTTTGTATTTTTTTTTTCAATTTTCATTATTTCTAACTCTAGATCTGCTAGATACATGTTAAAGATGAAAAGACTCTCAACTGCCTTTGTTATATCGGGCAGGATATTACTGCTTTGTCTAGACATAGTTTTGTTCGTTTGTGTATATCTAATTAGAGTCTATTGTTTGTCCAACTTAAGAAAACCCCTGGAACTAACACAGAATATACAAGATATACACAGCAGTTGTGTCGTGTGCCCAGGTGCATGTTTGTGTATATCTAATTAAAGTCTATTGTTTGTCAAACTTAAGAAAACCCCTGGAACTAACACAGAATATACAAGATATACACAACAGGTGTGTCGTGTGCCTGGTGCACGTCAGGGTTTCTAAAGGCGTTGAATCTTAGTATGTACGAGTATACGATAAGTCTAGTGAATAAAAGTTAATTTACATTTGTAATTCATTTTCAAAGTATTATTTCCTAGCTCTGGGTTTCAAAGATGTTACGTCTACAAATTAACGATACATGTATGTAAGAGTAAAATCTTGAGGCTAATTAATTAATATACCGGTGATCATAAATAGGGGTTGATTATTTAAATATATGTATAAGGGTAAATATGTCAAATATACCCGGCCTGGCACATCATACAATTGTATGTACAAGTCATTTGCAATTGCCACATGCAGTAAATACGTCACCGGTAATTGGTAATTTTGTTTGTTATAGAATTGATAGTTTAAAAATCATGTACATGTACATACAATTACATGTAAATATTTAAACATATTGGAACGGCGCCGCGATCATGAAAACCGGGAAATTGCGGGAAATTGAACAAATACCCTAATAGTATCAATGCATTTAATAAAAGAAATGATTTCATTTTCTTTCTTACATTTTTATAGCTATTAATTAGATGAACGTATATCTACTCGGTTTAAATTTATTAACTAAGAAAGCCTATCGTCTCAAGCCACGGGTTTTGTGTCCATTCTATTTGTGGATATAGAATGGACACAAAACCCGTGGCTTGAGACGATGACTATAGTGAACCTGACGGTTTCCATTTAGGTATAATATATTTTTGTTCACTGAAGACCAAGTTGCGTATTTCATTCTAAATACATGCATGCATGTAATTTATAAATTAGATATAAGTGATTGTTACAAACTGAATGGTTTGTCAAAATCTTTTCAAGTAAACACATTCAATACAGTGATTCAATATCCACTGATATATCGGATATAAAAACGTGCATATTTATGTAAGTTGCCGTGGCGCAGAGGATGTGTGGTGATGCTAGTAAACTAAGGGTCCTGGGTTCAATTCTCGCCGTGGCCGGTTTTTTTTTGTGTTTTTTTTTTTTCATTTTTCTTTCTAGAACAAAAACCGTTTTAATACCTTTTCTTTCATAAAGTTAATACATTTTGCTGGAAATTAAGCACAATATTGAATTAATTTTTTTTTAATGGCTTAAAGGTGGCTTAAAGGTAGCTTAAAGGTGGCTTAAAGGTGGCTTAAAGAAGTTTGGACATTAAGGACCTATAAGTTGTCCTTAAAGGTGGCTTAAAGGTGGCTTAAAGATGGTCTTTAAGCTGCCTTTAAGCCACCTTTAAGCAATACTTATAGCTTAAAGGTAGCTTAAAGGTGGCTTAAAGATCGTCTTTAAGCTACCTTTAAACACCTTTAAGCTATCTTTAAGGAGGACTTAAAGATGGTCATTCATCCTGTGCTTCTTCTCAAAAACCTCTGGGCCAAATTTAACCAAACTTGGTACAAAGCATCCTTATGAAAAGGGGATTCTAAATTGTTAAAATAAAGGGTACAACCCTTTTTAAAGGGGAGATAATTACGAAACAGTGAAAATAGGGTGCATGTCTTTAAAAATCTTCTTCTCAAGAACCACTGCACCAGAAATGCCAAAATTTACACAAAAGCTTGTATATATAGTGAAGATTCTAAATTGTAAAAATCGTGACCCCCGGACAAAAACTGGGGCCCCAGGCAGGGTTCAAAATTTAACATGGAAATACATAGGAAAAATGTTTAAAAATCTTCTTCTCACGACCCACTGCACCAGAAATGCCAACATTTACACAAAAGCTTGTATATATTATAATAGTGAAGATTCTGAATTATAAAAATCGTGACTCCCGGACCAAAACGGGGGCCAGAGGCGGGGTTCAAAGTTTAACATTGAAATACATTGGACAAACGTTTAAAAATCGTCTTCTCAAGAACCACTGCACCAGAAATGCCAACATTTACACAAAAGCTTGTATATATAGTGAAGATTCTAAATTGTAAAAATCGTGACCCCCGGACCAAAACCGGGGCCCCAGGCGGTCCAGGCTACAACTTAAACATAGAAATATGTAGGAAAATTGTTTAAAAATCTTCATATCAAGAACCACTGCACCAGAAATTCCAATATTTATACAAAAGCTTGTATGTATAGTGAAGATTCAAAATTATAAAAATCATGACCCCCGTACTAAATCTGGGGCTCCAGGCAGGGTTCAAAGATTAACATAGAAATAAATAGGATAAACGTTTTAAAATCATCTCCTCAAGAACCACTGCACCAGAAATGCCAAAATTTATACATAAGCTTGTATGTATAGTGAAGATTCAAAATTGTTAAAATTGTGACCCCCGGACCAAAACCGGGCCCCCAGGCGGGGTTCAAAGTTTAACATATATAAAAAAAAATGTTTAAAAATCTTCTTCTTAAGAACTACAATGCAACAGTTTGGGATATCACTATGCATACATTGGCAATTGTAGATTCTAAATTGTTAAAATCATGACCTTCGGACTTTTACTGGGGCATCAAGAGGGGTTCAAAATTTAACATAGAAATATATAGGAAACATGATTAAAAAAATCTTTTCGAGAACTACAATGTCATACTTTGTGAGATTACTTTACTTGGATCCTCAAATAGTGAAAACTTTAAAATATAGAAGCGATCTAATACTGGGGCCCCAGGAGAAGGGGTTCAATGTTTCACAAAGAAAGATAGGAGGGAACATGTTTAAAAATCTTATGGAGGAGAACTACAATGCTTAAATTTGTGAGATTACTATGCAAGCATTCTCAAATTGTAAAGTTTCTTAATTGTGGAAGCCGTGACCCCCAGACTAATATTGGGGCCCAAGAAGGGGTTCAAAATTAACATAGAAATATATAGGGAACATGTTTAAAAATCTTCTTCTCAAGAACTACAGTGCAACAGTTTGTGAGATTACTATGCAAGAATCATTGGCTATTGTAGATTCTAAATTGGTAAAATCGTGACCCCCGGACTAATACTGAGGCCCCAAGACCCCCAGACCAATACTGAGGCCCCAGATGGGGTTCAAAGTTTAAGATAGAAATATATATGGAGTTTGTTTAAAAATTTTCTTCTTGAGAACTACAATGCTACAGTTTGTGAGATTACAATGCAAGGATCCTCAAACAGTGTAGTTGTTAAAGCCAATCATAAACCCCGGACCAATACTGGGGCCCCAGAAAGGGTTTCAAAGTTTAAAATAGAAATAACATATGCTATGAAATAGAATGTTACAAGGAACTGTTGTTCAGGTGAGCGATGTGGCCCATGGGCCTCTTGTTGTATTTAGTCTGCCCGTATGGATTGTTCGGACAAGATTGTACAGGTGAATGTAACGACACCTGTACGGGCTGCAACAATGTGAATGGATTGTGTGACAGAGGATGTCATCCAGGCTGGAGGGGAAACTACTGTGATATAGGTAGATTAGCTCATTAATCATAATTTTCCGTTGTTGGTATATTTACTATATAATTATTGCATATTCTTTAGATTTAAAGTTTGTTTTATGACAATTGGTTAGTCAATACTATATGAATTTCAATTCATACTAAAGGCTGTAGAAATAAACGTAAAACAGACATGCGGAATATTACTTATAAAATTAGTTGTACTTATTCTCTCGGTTTTAAAATTTGTTCATCTATAAATTCCACATAGACTCCTGATACTATTTTTTTTATCACTGATTTCGGATTCTGAACAACTATAGAACGCATCAATTGCCATCCATAAAACTAAATACAGGGGTGCAGTTAGAATCATTAATGAGAAATTTACGCCAACTTGTTTAAAAAGCGATCTTGGCAAATGTCTTAAAGGCTTGACTTATACTTTTTAAATTTTTGTGTCATAAACATTGCTTTCAAACTTTATTTTTCTACAATGCTTATGCTTTTTTTTATTTATTTTATTTTCAAGTGTCGGATACTAAACATTATATAGTACGGTTATCTTTTTACCATAACTTGCAGTGCTTGTTTAAACTGCGTACACCATAGACGAAATTCATAATTCTTTCTCAAAACTTACCAAAAAAAAACCTGAATAGCAAACCCAAACTCGCATTTATATCCAAAAGCTTGTGACAACGGATTGTATGGTGCTGACTGTAGCGAAACATGTGGTCGGTGCCGTAATGGGAGCCAGTGCGTTCATACCAACGGGACATGCTTGACTGGATGTGATGCTGGTTATGAAGGCGATGTGTGTAAAACACGTACGTACATCTACATGAAAATATATAAACACATAAATTAATCATTTCAATAGATAGATAGATAGATAGATAGATAGATAGATAGATAGATAGATAGATAGATAGATAAAGGAATTTTAGTTGGTTACTCCTTATCTGGAACAATTTATCTGAAAGTGCTGTGCATGAAATGTGTGGGATGAGTTTTGTATTCTTGTGAAGCCTTGCTAAACTCCTATCTTCTTCCATTCGATTAAATCTGACTTTCAGTTTTCCAATATGGTACCGGGAATAGATGGTGTGCAGAAACATAAACCATTTTTCATGCGTATGCAGTATAACATTAGGGGTTCCATTTTTAATTTCTCCACTGGGAAAAAAAATATTCATAAAATCAACCATTGAGATATACCTCACATATTAAATGTCAGAATTTCAACCAACGTTCTACAGTACAGATTAAACACAACATAACAGAAAACATTCGAAACATTCGTCGGCTTTCACATTGTTTACTTTGTGTCCGCTTCAGGTCTTTTACGACGGCCTCAGTGCACACCCTGCATAAACACCTAGATGACGCAGAGCGGATACATTAAGGGGTGGGGGCAAGTTTTTCTTCTTCTTTTTTTTAGATCTGGGACAGGAAAACCACTTTTGAGAAATTGTAAGAAATGAAAAATATTTTTGGGAAAATATTTTTCATTTATAGGAACACAATGATAGATTTTTATTCTGAAAAAAAATATATAAATTGTCATTGGTTTACTTTATTGATAGCAAGGATGTAAGAGGTAATATGGATTTTGACTACAGTTCAAGATCCTACTGTCTTGTAACCAAATATATTTCAGATTTAAATCAAGTAGACTAGGTATGTTTTGTCTTGCGTGATTAAAAACTATAACAAGCATATCTTTCTATGTCATACAGCCTGTCCGTATGGATTGTTCGGAGACGATTGCACTGGTGTATGTAACGAAAACTGTACGGGCTGCAACAATGTGAATGGTGTGTGTGACAGAGGATGTAATCCAGGCTGGATGGGAGACTATTGTGATATAGGTAGGTTAGCTTGCATTGAATGTGTCTCTGTTGTTGATATGATACACCTTTATTCATATTTTATATCCATAGAAGCTATATTTTTTTGACAATATACCTTTTTTCAGTTATAAGTGACTTCAAATCATTGATGCAGGATAGAACTTCGAAAGAATTGTTAATACTCGAAACAGGTTTAATAAATGTTATGTTTTGAACATGTTTGAAGCATTACTAATCATGATCTATGCATTTGCAGTTTGATATATGGTAGGTAGTAACAACGTACAAAACGGTCGATATGTTGTTACACTCCTAAATATATACACCTCAACACGAACACTGTAAGCAGATTCACAAAGTCTTCACACAAAAAGAAATGAAAGTCATTATGAAGGTCACAACTTTACTCTGCATTCATATAACTGTATTAATGGCGCATCAGAAAAGTCATCTTGCATAATACAACTGACAAATACAATGTACTAAATTTCACTTCAACAAAGTAGCGGATCTTGAAAAGTGTATCAGTTTGTGTGCAGTTAATGTTGGACGTATATCAAAGAGTGTGCTGTTGGTCAATATTACACCAGTAACAAACAACTAGTGTCCACAAAACAAAACAAAACAAAAAAACAATATGAAACATACAGAGAGACAGAGGCAGAGAAACTGAGAGAGAGAGAGAGAGAGAGAGAGAGAGAGAGCCTACATACACATTGTTGGTTCTATCGTAATGGTGTAAATCCAATCTGCCTTTATAATATGAAATTATCGATTCGGGAATTCACTGTACGCGTTTTTTGTTTTAAATATGACACATGTATCCTTGAGGTATAACTGGTAGGTATTAAGCAGATAGAAGAACAAGAATTGCTTATTGGTAAGTAATGCAACTTTGATTATTAAAACCCTTTTTAATTGTACTGATTACAACCGAAAAAGATTTGTTCATATTATAATATTTTAAGAGCGCAATTTTGACTAAACACGAACAATTTTGCTTTAATTTAAAAAATTTCTACAACTTCATGTTTATCTTTCTCGTCCTTGATAACTTTACATTATCTTATTCCTATTTATTTTTTATCGTCATGATACATCAATTTTGAGATTTTTTTTATATATTTATGTATTTTTGTAAGACAATATGTTTATTTAGAAATCATTTTATATAACAATATCATATATGTTTTTTTCAACAAATTAGCGTGGTATATATATATATATATATATATTGACAAAAAAGTCAAGCAACGTATATTTAGGCAAAGAAACGTATTTCAGATGCTTTATGTTCAACAAATATCAACAGTTTTCTTTTCAATTATACTTTTTTTTAAATTACGTCTTCAAAGAGGTTACGCACTGGGAGAAATCACAAACCTTTGAAGAGATAAGAACCTACTTGTGACTTGAATATCCATCACACCAGCAAATCCGCTGGTAATTAATTTTATTACAAAACTATTTCGTTATTGCTTAATTTATTTTTACAAAAATATTTCTTTTCTTGTTAAGCAGCTTTTTTAAAGAATGTTTTCAGGCCAAATACTCAATCAAATATTTAATACCAACATTTATTTATCAGAGATTTCATCATCTCGCATCACCTTTTGATAGTTCCGGATGAATGTAACCTGCAAGTCATTTGACGACTAACAACAAGAAACATCCAAGGTTCGTGGTAAGCATTATGGTAAACAACGCGTTTTGGAATACTTCTAATTGTTTCAATCGAGCTATGGAAAACTTTTGTGGTAAAAAAAAAATGTAATTGTGTTTTATATCATTTATTTTCACTAAATTCGTCATAATAGTGTATTTTGAGCATTGAACAAATATTCTAATGCATGTTGTTACATGAATGTAAAGATAAGGCGGTGCCGCTCTTAAAGAATCACTTGAAATCTACCTTTAATACTGTTAATGTTAATGTAACTTAGCATAAAACACCATGTTAAAACGTATTTATCTTTAGCAAGAACCGTTTTTCCGTTGCTTGTACGAATTGGCTGATTAAACATTTACAAGTCTCAATTGTCGTCTTTAAAATCCTATGAATTCAGAATAATGTTTGACATGTTTATTTATTTGTCGATTGTCCATTGCCATACATTCCGTTCACCGTACAGACTTGGCCGCAAACGAAGGAAGAAACTTCTCAAGAAACCAGCCATGTTGAGTTGGTAAGCAAACAAAATAAATTAAAAAACACAATATATTTTCAAATTCTAGAATATAGCATATGAATGGTTTCATTTTTACAACTAGTGTAGTGTTCTCTTTCAGATAATTTCATCGTTGAAGCAAAGTCTTTAAAGATCAAACAGAAGTTCAGAAATAAATCAAAGTACTGAAGAACTGAAAGCCGGGCTCTTTTGGTGTGTCTTTATGCATATTGTGTAGTAAAGATTGAAAATCTCTCTCTCTCTCTCTCTCTCTCTCTCTCTCTCTCTCTCTCTCTCTCTCTCTCTCTCATGCTTTTAATGTCGGCAAAGCATCAGAGAGCGACCAAATTTTGTAAGCGGCTAAAAACAAAAAATATGTCTGTCTAGTAGAAGTTAAAAAGTTCAACAGTTGCTGCCTTGAAATTTGCAACAAGCATTATGTTTTCAATCCCCGTTTCTTCATCGCGCAACAAAGTAGTTCATGGAAATTCATGCGCATTGTATGTGTCCAAAATGCATAGTAATGTTTTAAAAACACGTTATTAATAAGAAAACTAAACAAGATAGACATTTCATTCGAAATTTAAAAAAAAAGAAACAAAATGCCAACTCTTTTGACAAAAAGTGGCTCTTTGTGTAACTATTTGGTATAGCGGAAGCTTTACCTTGACGCTGTTTGGGTCTTTGTTTATTTGTGCTATTTATAGTAACATTGGCGATTTGCCTGCCTCTAGCCAGGACTCTGCTTTCAGCAGAGCCCGGCTAAAAAGGTAAGTCAATCCTTTTTTCTCCATGGAATAAAGAAAAACTATAATCTATATTAATTAGTAATTGCTTGTCATTTTATGTGATTATCCCTTTTAATTTTTACCTGTAATTGTTCATTACTTGATAATTCAATTCAGTTTAATTCATTTCAGTTCAAATCTATTTGTTTGCTCCGTGTCTTATAGATGTGCATGCTCTAACCGTCAGGAGAAAGCTGACATATATACAATATTGAAATGATCTTTATTTCTGTCATATACAGGGAGAAATACATCTTAACATTACCGTGGTGGATATCAAAGAACACCTGAAGATCTGCTCTCTTAAAACAGTGCTCTTTCTTAAATCAAATGCAGATTTATGCAATGGAGTTCTTTTAGCTACAATCAAACTGTCACTGTCAAAACTGTACACAATTTTTGTGAAAAATTACTGAATGCACTATGTTGCTTGTTTTTCCTTCTCCGAACCAAGTAATTACGTATGCGATCATTTGGAGCACTATTTTGAAAAGCCAACTGCGGTTGCAAATATATTTGTTATATGTACATGTATATCTATATCAATGAATTCATTTGATGCTCATTTGTAATTTAGCGTTTAACTTAACATATATTTCGTTTTATTCTACTTTTAGCGAGACATACAAGACATATAGTTATAGGATACCAAACATTAGAGGCTACATTACATAGAGCAATGATACAGATTTAATCGAAATGCAATCAGCACGTTGCTCTTTAATATAATATTGAGTGCCACACACGTCACAAGATGCTTCCCGTGTGTACATTAACAAAATCTTTATGACGTTAATAGTGGTTTTCATTGATACGAATTTCTCGCATATCACTTTATTGTTATCTTAAGAATAATGTCACAAACGCATTATCAATCCTGCTTTCTGTTTTGGTCAATGTTTTTTTTTATTAGAACCTTTTTATAATAATGATATACTTTGAAAGCAGATAAAAAAAAAACGGTTGCTGTTTTATTACAAGAATGTTTATCTAAATATCAGATGCAAAAGAAAACAAGTCAAAATCATAATTTTGGTTTCAGGTATTTTAATGTTCCATCATACAATGTTCATCCATCATTTTCTATTTTAACTATTTAAAAGGCTTTGTGATACGTTTTATATATATAAAAAAAAGATTTAAAAAAATTACACCAGTAGTTCTTTCTTTGTTCATTTTTTTTGGAAACAGGGAAATATGGAATGTTATATAAGAAAGCCAAGTCGGATAGATAATGAACCCATGAACATTTTTCACCGCTTAAACAGTTGATTTAGTACATAAAAGTATCTCCGTGTAAATACCAACTATTTAAAACTTCTAAAACTCCTTTAATGTGTTGCTTTGTCGCGGGAGGTTGTACCAAGGCGATGACAATTTATAAGCAGAGTGTTTGTCCAGTCAATGTCTGTGGACGTATGCAAAAAATTAGGATATATCTTTTATATAACACAGCATAATGACGCAGTGGATGATATTTATTAAATATTCTCATAAAAAAGTCCGGAGTATTTTTAATCGGTTTTGTCATTTTGGTTTAATAAATAGAAAGCAAAAAAATTGTTTAACACCAATTGGTATCTGTACAATGCCGATTCATTAAAGTATTCCTTTAAAAAACCATATTAAACAACTGGCAGTTGTTTCCTTATTTTATGAAGAATACTTAAAAAGTGCTTTGATTCTGCTTTTCATGTTACCATTTGTGTGAAGTATCGGTCTTAAGAAAAGGCCTATTCACTAATATACTTCGTGTTGGTTGGAGGTTGGGCAAGCGTATTTATTAGAACTTGAAATTTCAGCGCTCTCATTGCGATGACATAATCTCTGACAGCTTGGTGGGTCACCAGGAGCCAGAACAATACAGTGAAGCATTGTAGTATTATACACTGTATCCGGACAGCAACAGCATATTTTTTTAAATAAATCTTGGTTTTAATCACCTGAAAAGAGACAAAACGAAAATACAAAGGATCCGGTTTCAAAACGACATTACCCTTATGACATATACATTATTTAGCTTTGGAATACGGCTTTAATAGATATAAATTCTTAATAAACTATCTATAAGAAAACTGAAATTCTTTAACGTGGTCTCAGGTCATAAAGTTGTACACAGCTTTGACTGGATTAAAACGATCACTATCCGATTTTGAGTTACAATGACATCTACATGTACCACAGGGGCTGTCGTCAGTAAGATAAGGTCACATTACACCTATCAATAAAAAGATAAACAGTTTGAACATATCATCAGTTATGAATATAAGTTAGGTATATCTCTTCATTTAATTATTAACTATATGTACATATCCCCAGTTCAGGAAAACCCCAATGGAAATAGCCTTAGTTAATGGAAGAAAAAACATATGAACTAGGGTTGTTAGAAAAAAATCGCTGACAAGTTCGATGTTAGTGGAATATTTGCATGAGGGTTTTTTAAAGAACCTTTTAATAGTATTGATATACTTGTTATCTGAATATCAGGTGGAAAAGAAAATAAGACAGAATCAAACTAATTTTGGTTAAAAATATGTAAATATTCAATACACAATGTTCATCCATCGTTCTCTATATAAACTTTATCAAAGGGTTTATAATTCGTTTTATACCAAACATATAAGAAGAATAAAATAAAAATTATGCCAGTTAATTTTTTTTCTTCTTTGGAAACAGGAAAATACGATAAGAAAGCCAAGTCGGATAGATAGTGAACCCATGAAAACTGTTCACAGCTAAAACTGTTAATTTTCTACATAAAAGAATTTCCGTGAAAATAACAAAATAGGGCACTTGTACCGTTTTAATTCCTTTAATGTGTTCTTTGTGGCGGGGTATTGCACCAAGGCGGTGGCAATGTATTAGCAGGGACTTTGTCAGATAGATGTCTGTGGATATATTCAATAATTAGGTTGTATTTGTTTTTTTGTTTTTTTTTTTAGAATTTCATGATTTATTTGACAAAGACAGCAGAAAGAGATACAAAGTATACAAGTACACATAACTCACAATGTAATAGCTTGTCTCTTAAAGAGAAAGAACATAATGTAGGTCTATATATTATGCATATATATACATATATCTTTACAAATGTACCTGTATACTACTTGAAAAAAGAAGATAGTGAGAATAAGATGAAAGAAAAGTGTTTGTGTGCGAGGTGGGGGGGGGGGGGTAGTACATTATATAACCTATTGAATCTAATAAATATAGCTAGTATATCATAATAATAAGTCACATATTTTTTGCCAGTGCCTTTCAAACTCTGAGAATCTACAATTTTTAAGCAAAATATATTTCTCCACGGATATTCTGTTTTTCGTTATATTTTCGAGTGCACCAAAATTCAGCTTTGGAACTTCTTTATATCTACTTACAAATATGTATTGTTTTATTATTAGAATTAAAAGATTATGTACTTTATACAAATTTCTCTTTTTATATTTTCCAAATAAAATTGAGTTTTTGTCAAATGTTACTTGCATTTCCAATTTCCTTAACAACCACTCCTCACATAGTTCCCAAAGTTCTTTTACACAATAGCAATCTACAAATAAGTGTTCAATAGTCTCATTAACTCTTTTACAATAGGAGCAGACTGGGGATTCTTTAACCTTAATCTTGTGAAGATAATCATTTGTTGGTATTATTCTGTGTAAAATTTGAAATTGTAGCCATTGTAGTTTTGACTCTTTAGTAATTTTAATCACAAGTTCAAATATTTTGTTCCAGTCTTTGTTGTTAAAAATAATGCCCCTTTCTAGCCATTTATTTACAGATGTAATTGGATCTCTTTTCTCCTTAATAAGTTTGTTATACATGTCTTTGCAACCTTTTTTATTGGTGAAGAAGATATTTATATGACTGGGTATACTTGGGCCAGACTTGTATTTGATTTCATTGATATTGTCTTTATCCAATCTTTCAAATATTGCTCTCTTTAGTCTTGCATATTCAATAAAATTTGTTTTTATATTTTGGTTTTCTATTGTTTCTAGACTAAGAAAAACACCCTCATTATCAAAAAGATCTTGTATGTTTATAAAACCAGCATTAAAATAGTGTTTTAGGAAAAAAGAACGGTTATTAACTTTTATTTTGGGGTTGAGCCAAATGTTTTCAAATGGAACATTCATAACTTCTTGTCTAGTTGCTTTTACGATTAAAATCCAGCTGTTAAAAACTTCTTTCCAAAAAATATTTTTTGTATTTTTACATAAATTAGCTGTAAAGTCCATACCTTTAACCCATATGTTTTTAATTTTTGTTTGTAATTCTGCCTCTAAGAGATTTATACATTTTGTGTCTGAGAAAATCATTCTTCTTATCCAACTAGACTTTAGAGCAGAGCTAAAATCTGTAAAATCTATCATTTTTAAACCACCATATCCATATTCCTGTATAATAGTGTTTCTTTTTACTTTGTGGATATTGCTTCCCCATAAAAATTGGTAAATTTCTTTATTTAAAATCAGAGTCTGGGTTAGGTAAAGAGAGCACCAGATGATTTAATTTGGGCAGAATCAATGTTTTTATTACTGAGATTTTACCAATTGGGGTTAGTTTTCTTAATTTCCATTGGTTTAAAATCCTTTTAATATCTGACAGTTTAGGCTCATAATTAATACTAGACATCTCATCTAGAGTTACAGAAAATTTTATTCCTAGTAAATCAAAGGTTGAGTTATTCCAATTTAGTTTCCATCTTGTATGGTGAAATACTTCTCTTGAAAATTTCTTACTCCAAATCCAAACCATTTTAGTTTTTGTGTAATTAATTTTTAGTCCTGAAAGATCTGCAAAATAATCTAAAACTCTTAAAATACCATCCATAGACTGAGGCGAACCATCAAAAATAAGAGAGGTGTCATCAGCATATTGAGAAAGCTTATATTCTATTCCATCTATAACAATTCCTCTAATATCCCTATTATTTCTAATTAAAATCCCTAAGATCTCAGCGCATAATAAAAAAAGATATGGAGAAATGGGGTCACCTTGTCTACAGCCCCTTTGAAGATAAATATAGTCAGAAGTGATTCCATTTTGCAAAACACATGATTTGGTGCCATTGTAAAAGGTCTTTATCCATTTTTTTATAGATGGTCCAAATTTGAAAAAATCCAGTGTTTCAAAAATAAATTTCCAAGATAAAGTATCAAATGCTTTTTCGAAGTCAATAAGCATTAATAAACCTGGTATTCTATGTAGTTCGGTATAATTCATTAAATCATATATGAGTCTTATATTTTCTCCAATAAACCTTCCTTTGATAAAACCAGTTTGGTCTTTATTTATTAATTTGTCTAATAGTGACTTAATCCTATTAGCAATGCATCCTGATGCTATTTTATAAACAACATTTAGAAGACTTATTGGGCGCCAATTTTTTAGGAACTGTTTTTGTTTTCCAATCAAGTTATGATTCCTAACTTATTTGGTTCTGTAAAATGCAGTTATTCGTTTGAGTTATTAATTGCTCTCGTAATAAAAGATCCAATATTATTCCAAAAAAATTTGAAAAATTCACTAGTGTATCCGTCAGGTCCTGGACTTTTATCATTTTTCATGTTTTTTAAAAAATTGAAAACTTCTGTGTTTGTAATAGGACCTTCGATATTTTCTGATTCCTCTTGATTTAGTTTAGGTATATTAAAGTCTTTCAGTTTTGCATGTATATTTTCTGTTTCTATTATTGTAACGTGCAAGGGGGTCACTGCCTGTGATCCCCGCGGGCCCGTACCCGAGATAGAATCGGATAGCCCTGATTGCTGCCAATATTTACAAGTGCAGACTTTAATCACCGCTCCTGCACATATATAGGGACTCAACGTTACGCAGGCAGGGATGACCACACACCTACGCAACTGAACAGGTACCAACGTTAACGCAAGCAGGGATGACCGCACACTTGCGCCAACAACGCAACCTAACGCAAGCAGGGAGTGCCGCACACTTGCGCTAGAGAGGCCAGAACATCAGCAGGGATGACCACACACTAGTGCTCCGCCGCAATCACCACCAATACAAGCAGGGATGGCCGCACACTTGTATTGATGCGACACAGAGCAGGGATGACCGCACACTCTGTATCGTAGGTTAGATAACACGAAGATTAGATAGA
>NW_026441744.1:0-118000 GCF_025612915.1 Magallana angulata
TCATCATTAGACTCAACGCCGTTTTATTGTTTAATCATAAACATTACAACAACAATTCAATGAGACCATAAAGTCGGATCTCAAGAAAAATCAGAATTACAAGTTTATTTAGTTCTTTTTTGTCGTCTGTCCTTGAGATTTTTTCACTTTTTGGGACAGAATACCGCGAACTGAAAACTCGCTCATTATTGATGTATGGAGGCCTATTTTGAGTTTCCACGTTGGACATCGTTTTACATCCTTGAGCAATTTCGCCATAGTGCAGTTAATGACTTCTTTTAACAGCCTAAGAAATCTTCTTCTCTACTTAGCTAGAAATTATTCCCCTCACTTTGCTTTTTTCTCCTTCCTTCGATAATACACAATCTGTGCTTTTAGAACTATATTGAGAATACTGGCTTGAACAAAAGTGAGAATCATAATTTTGTCAACCGTAAGGAGAAGGAAAGAGGTAAATCTCCCGAATCTCTGAAACATACTGAGGAAGGCAGAGCCAGCGGATAGCTAACCCGTGCCATGGTTTCTGTAGTTTGTACAAATCTGCTAAGCTACAAAGCTACTAAATACAACCGTGTGTTAAGTCAGATTACGGAAACTTATTACAAAATTCATCACTTTTCATTTAAGACTCAAAAATGGCGAAATACTTAAAAAAAAAAAAACGTATCATCAAGAATTGCCGTTATCAAAATAAAACAAATGTACATAAACCTGCCATTCTTTTGTGTACCAATACATATTTTATTCCAAGAGTAAAAAGTTGAATGATAAATATTAACAGTACAATTTTAATACATCTTTTCATGCGTTTACATAACAATATTAAATACATGTTTGAAGAATTTTTGTGTTCCTCTACACAATCTACCATATACATGTACATTTAAACGGAAATCACACTGTGTCGTGCTTTTCTAGACACGTGACAAAGGTCAAAACTGAACGGAGTGATTGCATACACTGGGTTCAATATTCTAGCTCCATTCAATTCAATTGTAAGCCCTTAATGGCAAACAAGCTGATTCAACATATAGGACTCTAAGTTTCACTAAAATTGATCTGTACGTTTACATATACTATTTGGAACATTTTCAGGATACAATGATTGCTATAATGCACATAGTAATGTGTATTGAAAAAAAAAATCTTTTTGCATTAACGATGTGCATGTACATTTGCTACAAGTGGAAGTTAACTTAGAAATCAAAATTCATAAATTATACAATATAAATACAAAATAAAAATTGTGAAGATAATTTGATTTTATCTTTTATTGTTTTTTATCTTTAACCAATCTTGAACCAGATTAAAACGTAGAAAATATTGTTAAGTTAACGCCATTTACAATTTGAATATGCAGCACTGTAATGATTTAAACAATTTGTATGGTTAACGAATCCCTTTTAAGGATGCCTATTCCAGGTAATGAGGTAAAATACCGTAATCTTGAAATACACACAAAAACAATTTAAGTCTTATAATATTCATACAAATTTATTTAATCTTAATTGATCATCTGTCCTGAAAAAATAAGACTTTTTAGACGGGAATCTAAATTTGAAAAAAAATGCCCATAATGAATGTTTCGAATTCAAACAGTTAGAATTATACAAGCTATATTGAATGCTACAAAACTGGCACGTTACATAACTTAAAATCAAAACCACTCAAATGATTACAATATTGCGATAATGATATGAAAACAACACTTTAAGAAGATATATAAAAACAAACAAAAAAGTTTGCTATTTTTTTCTTCCATTCAAGTGCTTCATAAAGAATTTAGGGCACTTACACGTATAAATTATCCATTTCAGTTTATATTTTTAATTCCTGTCCGCTCTTCAGCCATGCTGTTTTTTAATTTAATTTTACATAATAAGTTAAGAAAGCAAGTATGAACAATTTTTGACACAGTATATACAAATTTGAACAAAAATTTAAGGTTCTACATATTAAGCATTGTATTATTTTGATTTGTAAAGTGTTCATTCCTGCGCTTGCACATGATATTATCTAAAAATATAAATGTTTTTGCATAGAGGAAATTGCATTTTTAAATGTACAAATGCTAATAGTTGTTTCCGCAGTGATGAGCCTCATCAGGGGTCTGTAGATGTTTATTTTAGGTGAAACCTAATCAAAGAAAATTATTGTTTGAAAGACAACAAACCGTCACTAAAATAGGGCCATAGTGTGATCACCTTCTCGTCCCTATCGTACAAAATAACCAACTTATAATATAGAAACTGAAGACTTTATCAACAAAATTGAATGTCTCACGCTGCCATCAAACATTCTATTATTACTTATGACGTGACAAGCATGTATACCAACATGAAATTCAACGATCCTTTTTCATCGGTACGCGAGGCTTGTGTGCTAATAAATTCCAATCAGACATTCCTTATCTCACACCAAATGAGATAGCGCTATTATTTAGATGTGTTTCAGAAAACATTAACTTTGAATTTGACGAACAATACTTCAAGCAAATCATTGGTGCAAGCATGGGTGCAATTCAAAGTCCAAAAATTTGTGATATTAAATCACACAGCGTATTGTAATTTTGTCATGCAAGCAAAATTCTTTTCTACAGAAGATACCGGGACGATGACTTTATTATAATCAATAGCACCATACAGGAAATAGAGAATTTTTTTCACATTGGCAATCATTGTCACAAATATCTCTAATTTACGTTTGAAGTCTCACCATCTGTGAACTCCCTTGATACTAAAGTCGACAGAAGCTCCAAATTTAAAAACATTAACAAGCTTGACATCAAGTTACTCATCAAACCTACAAAAAACTTTTAATACCTACACAGACAGAGCGCTTACCACCCAAAGGATATATCAAAGGAAAATACATTAAACATGCAATGCAAGAAACACTACTGACATTAAATGATTTTAAGCGCATATATTAAAGGGAGGTCAGTGGCGGATTCAGAGGGTGTGCATTCGACGTGCGTCCCTTTTGAAATAGTCAAAATAAAGTTAGATTACATGTAAGTCTTAATTACGAACATTCTTGAAACTCATGGGATTTCTCATTGACTCATTCTCATTAAACTGATTTCAACGGTTTAGTGTGAATAAAACCCCGGTGTAATGTACAAAGTAAGCCCATTTTAATTACCCTCTCCTTGGGTTCAAATGTGACCAAGTAACCCAACTTTAAGTAATTGGTTATACATAGTTATGGTTATCATATCTACATAAGGCTATTTTGTCTCTTCGGATCGTAAGGTTTTTTCTTTGGGGTCAGAAAAGAGCCGCTTTTTTAAAAGACAGAATGAAATTCTAAAAGAAAAAAAGTAAAAAAAAAAACACCTTTCAATGATAAATGAAGATATTATTTTTTATATTAAAATGAAATCCACCGAATAAAAATTTCATGTATTACGCCTTTTTCAACTTTATTAAGTGTTGAATATTTAGCCATGACAACTGGGGATCAAAATGCGAAGAAAAAACAATATTTTAAATTTTTTATTTATAACAGATATATTTACAAATATTATATCTTCAGCAAAATGTTAAAATAATTTTATAATGAACGAAATGATATATTAGTAGTTATAACTTAATACAAATATATATCCAAACATTGTCGTGATATATTAAATGTTGTGAAACAATTCATCTGTATATGGGAAAGGTCAGTGTTGGTAAGGTTGGTTAAGATAGTAGTCTATGAGTTTTCTAGTTTATTGTTGCTTTTAAGAATGTCAGAATATCATACCCCCAAAATACAATTTTTGTATGGTGCTTTCTTTGATTAGCACATTGACAATTAATTTTTTTAGAAAGAAATTTAAAGTCGATGAGAAGTGTCGACTATTATTTTTTCATGTATAACGATATATATTGAACGATATACAATACAATACAAAATAAGCATGCGTGTTTTATGCAAGATTCAGTTAAGGTATAAGATTAATGTAATTTAGACCATGATCAATCAAAATTACAACAATGCTTCCGGTATGATATGCTAAACATGCTTTATGAAAGACTTAGGCAAAACTTTGTAGATGTTTAAGTTCCCATGACAATACATATTAATCAAAATGACTTCATTGTTGATGGTGGCTCATTCGACAATTCTTCCACAAAAGCATCTATGCGTGGTCTATAATAAAATAATTAAAAACGTATTATATTATTTTATATTGTAAGCTTTATATGCATTAAAACTGAACAGAAAATAAAATGTGATAAATTTTTATACAAACCTCTTATGTTTAACAACAAGAAGTGTTAAACCAATGATAGAAACCAGAAATGCCAGGCCTCCTAGAACTGCACCAAGAATCCATAAATAGTTTTTGTCCGATTTTCCACAACCTACATAAACGCAAATAAACATAAGTCTTTTGCTATTGATTTTTTAAAACATCAACTTATTTGCGTGTGCAAATAAGAAACACAGGGCCTAGGGGCCACGTCGTTCACCTGAGCAAAAATAGCAATAACTAAAATCTGATCGAAATAGATTATTTCACCTTATAAGAAATAGATGAACAATTTTTTTTGTTATAATATATGAAAATATTTTAAAAGAATTTCCTTATTAGTGCCTTTGTAATAATGTCAACCCGCACTGTGAATCCAACCTACTCCGGGTATCATGATTTGAACAAAGGCAAATTTTCACGTAGGTACTTGGCCGAATGATTTTTGATAAGATACATGTATGTGAATATTTTGTTTTTTATTCCTACATGTACGTAAAAAAAAGCAACATCCCAATCTCAAATATAGTTAATTACACAATATTGAGTTTACATAATCAGCGAATACCTCCATAGAAGTGTCAGCTTTTCTAGTCATAGAATGTTGAGGACTTTTATTAAAAGCCAATAGATTTTTTAATGATATTTAATTATCTGCTTAATAAAAGATGTAGCTTTTCTTTTTTTTTTCTTTTTGAAATTGAACGCCCTTTACCTAAATATCATTAATACCAAGTTTAATTAAGAAAGCCTGGTTGTCAAATTATATGTTATATAAACCAAAACAAAATTAAAGTAGTTTAGACTAAAAAAAATTGTTGATATAACTTTATACTGCTATTTCTGATGTTTTAGGGGATTAAGAGAATCTAAAAATGGCTCGGTCATGTAGGCTTTTTTAATTTGGCTTAGTGGTTCTAGAATTTTTTTTCTCAAAAAAGTCATATACTAGCAGACGGGCGTCGAACAAAAAATAATTATTAAAAGGCACGTGAGCTTTCAGCTCAGGTGAAAAAAAACACAGTATTTTTGTGATAAAATGATTTTTTTACCCTCCATCCAGCTCCATGAAAATTTCTGTAAGTTTGTTTGACAGGTTCTACATTTGTTTGATCCATCAATTGTTCCATTTGTGATACAATTACCATTTATGAAGCAAAAATTCTCCTAAAATGTATCAAGTTTTAAAAAAAATACTCAAGAATAGAAAAAAGAAACAACATTATTCACTACTGTTATAACTTGGCAATAAACAGAGATTGTGTATATGATTCCTTTGTCAAACAAAGTTTAAATGTGGAATGAAGCTATTACTCCTAAATCCAAACCTTTCAAAAAAAGAATCTCTTTGGAAAACTCTTTGTCCTTAAGATTCTTTCTCTTAAGTTAGAATGATTTTTAAATAAGTTCTAAAGTAAACACTTTTGCTTCAAATTGCATATTCAGTTTTAAAAATTGTCATAAATAACGTGAATCAATGTTCAGTATTCATTAGCGATAAACAAAGCATTTTGTCCTTTTTTCACAAAAATATCTGTAAAAGATATTTGTGTATTACCTTTAGGATAAATACAATACTTCCTGATAAATTGCTTGCAATCTGGCAGGTTGAATCTAAAATAAACAAAGGTCGGCTAATGCTGTATTCCTTTCCAGTGTTGCTGACTGATATGCGATATCCATGAATAAAAACATCTTTGAGATCTGGATCACTTTCAGCTATGTATGGTTGTGGAATATTACACTGAATTTCGGCAATAGTATTATGTACCCCTTTCACTGATTTAATTTCCTTGTTTTTGAAAGTCATGTTTGAAGTCATCTATGAGAAAATAAAACATGTAGAAAGCTTTTGTATTTACATTTTCAATATTTTGGTCTGTGATAACACTACAAATCGACTTGTTAGTGTATAGTTCAATACAGTTTATCTATGGTTATTTAATAAATAATCGTACAATTGCTAAAAATCCAAAAAAAATAATTATAGGGGATCATTCTTTCAATATTATGAGGTGATAAAATACAGTCGATCGTGATCAAAGTTATCAGACAGTCATAATGGTTATATGATATTTGATCGCTCGACTGTATTAAATCATCTCATAATAGGAAACAAACAGTGTTAAAAATCAAAATCAGAAGGAAAAATACAAAACTATTATTAACATCTCTCTACTTACAAAAAACATTGTAATCTGCATGTTAATGTTTCTGTGTTCAAAAACCCATCTCCATCTACAAAAACTTCGTTACAGTTGCTTCTATCACAAATATCTCCCGATCCTATATCTATACTGAAAACATCTGGAGGAACGGACAAGTCATATGAACAATCACTTGCACCATATCCGTCTCTGCAAATGCACACACCTAAAACAATTTCGTCACTTCAAATTTACCGGTCAAATTAATAATTAAATGAAGTTATAAGTCAACAGATACAACCTTTAATGCATTTTCCGTTTCCACTGCACTCATTTGGACATGCAATTTGTCGTATTTCTTCAACTATGGTAATATACTCTGATGTGGTGTTTTCAGTTAGTGTATTGTTCTGTTTTATCTCCTTCATACAGCTTAATCGAAGGTTTTCTCGGGAATCAATTGCCCATATTGTCTCATTAGTAAGCTAAATGAAATAGAATTAACGTATCTTATTCTCAAAATGCAAATCTCTGATTAAAGCTTTTTTTAAGAGATCAATTAATATGTCAATAAAGGAACTTATTATTCCATACTAAATTTTAAATATTTTGTTGAGACAGTTTAATCACTCTTTGCATATTTTTTTTACATGTATCAAATTAACAATAATAAAAAGAAGAGCCATTTTTTTCACACATCTGTTTGATTATAAATCATTCATATGCAATCATATCTATTTGTAATTAAGGTCTTCTGTTTTCAGCGGAAGACCTTATAGTTTTCGTACTGTTTCTTATTATAAAAGTCTTCCGTTTCCAACGGAAGACCATATTGTTTTCGTACTGTTTCTTCTTATTATTTTTTTCCACAAATTTTGTGCACGCGATTTCTCATAAACTATTCGGCCGATTTTGACCATTTTTTCCACAGATGATTGCCAGAGGTCATAATTCTAGACGTTTTTGAAATTTGAAATCGTCACTTCCGGTACCGAGTTACGGCGGATTTTCTATTTTTCACGACCTATTTTGTGCAGAGCTGATCTCAGAGAATACGAAATTTTCAGGATAGGTAGTCTATATTGAAATTGTGCACTATTATATTGTTTTACGCCAATGGCGGCATTTCTTGGAGCACGCCTAGGCACGAAATTTGGGTCCGAATTTTCATTCAAAATTTTCATACGTTTTGATCTGGATCTTTTTATCATTTGATATTTTGTTAAATAATATATTACAATGGTGGTTGAAAATCAAAAGTTCGTTCCAATAAAATCAAGAAAAAGGGGCTGGTGCCTTTAATTAGGGACCAAGAGACTCGTAAAGTCTATTACAAATAACTTGAAAACTATAAATATTTTGTTGAACACTACATTATCGGTTTGAAAAAAGTCTTCGTCAGGCCCATGTTTGACGTAATTAGGGATTCCTATTCATCATCTTAAAATTGGGGGGGGGGGGGTGTTAATTTTGAATTTGTATCGATATTTCATGGTATCATTTAAAATAAAAAAAAAAAATCGGACGGAAGACCTACTCGTTACTCGTAACGAGGTCTCATCTAGTTATTTCCCCCCCTAAATTTTGTGCACGCGATTTCTCAAAAACTATTCAGCCGATTTGAGTCATTTTTTCACAGATGTTGCCTCATGATCTGAATTTAATTTGTTTTTGAAATTATTGTTGTTGTCACTTCCGGACCGATTTATCGGCCATTTTGTAGTTTTTAAGACCTATTTTGTGCAGAGCTGATCTCAGAAACTATCAGAGATATGACTATGAAATTTTCTGGATAGGTAGTCTATAGTCTACCTATAGACTTCTATTGTTTTACGCCAGTGGCGCCATTTCTTGGAGCTCGTTTTGGCACGAAAATTGGATACGAATTTTTATCCAAAATTTTCATACGTTTTAATCTGTATCTTTTTATCAGTTGATATTTTGTTAAGGCATATATAACAAAAGTGGTAGAGAATGGCTGGCCCCTTAAATTAGGGGCCAAGACACTCGTAAACTCTATTACAGATAACGTAAAAATGATATAAATTTTGTAATGCATTATAGAAGCAAAGTTGTTGATCGTAACAATATCTATAAGAAAAAATCATTGCCACGCCCATTTTGACGTAATTAGGGTTTTTAAGGGGCCAAAGTATTGTCACGATATATCTAGAGAAGGAGACATATTTTTTTAATTATTTTAGAAGAGAAAATGTCTGTGTTAATGATTATAATCAATTCCACTAATCAAAACACCAATGTATGTCCACATTAAGGATCTATAGGGCTGGCCCCTAAAATATTTAATCATTTGTATCTCAAACATGAAAAACAATTTCAGATAGGTGTAAGAACAAAAAATGCTATTATTCGTGACACCTTTCGAATGAACTCAAGAAAAAGGGTCTTGCCTCTTTATTTAGGGGCCAAGACTGTCGTACATTTTATTACAGATAACGTAAAAACGATACAGATTTTGTAATGCATTATAGAAGCAAAGTTGTTGATCGTTACAATATCTATCAGAAAAAATCTTTGCCATGCCCATTATTACGTAATTAGGGATATATCTAGAGAAGGAGACATATTTTGTTAAGCATTGTAGAAGAGAAAATATATTTATTCATGATTCTAATCGATTCCATTAATCAAAACACCAATGTCTGTCCCCATTAAGGATCTAGAGGGCTGGTCCCTAAGATATTCTATCATTTGTAATTATAAAGTTAACAACAATTCTATATAGGTTTTGGCAATGAGGCCAATTTCTCTAAAGTAACCAAAATTTACGATTTCAATAGTTCTATATCAGACATTACTTAGTTTTGGAAAATCAGTTTTTCTTATTAAGTATTGATTGTCTTTCATTAATAAATTTTCATTTCTATTATATATATTGTTAGATTGTTTTAAATCATCTTATTTATCAAGTTGTTTTGCATATTTTGTTGATTCTTTTTATTTGTTTACCAATGCGGGCTGATTTGACGCAACAATTTTATAACTATGTTCAAATCTATAAGGGAGCTAAGTTAAGAAAAAGGAAAATACTTAAATTCTAAAGTTAAAAGTTATGAAATTTTTATTTACCTGATTAAAGTTTTTAGCATACCAATAAATTTTAAACATTTTAATACTTGATAGTTAATTTGTGGACCATCCAACCTTCTTAGATACGTAAGGGTTAGGGTCAGGGTTTTCTTTTCATTTAAATCATTTGACCATCGTCATTATAATCTCACCATGTTTTCTTTCCGATAGCTTGTGGCATATTTTGGTGTTTCACACACTTGTTATCCTTTATTATAATATATCCTTTATTATAATAAAATTTCCTATTCAAAAGTGTTCTCTTTTCCGAAATTTTCTTTGTAATGGTTATTTTCAATTGATAGAGGAAGTTTTAAGTTCAAATTGGAATAATGTTTATTTAAGTTGTGTGAACATATTAGCTTCCACTGTTTTTCTATAATCATACTCTTATTATCTTTGTTTTGGATAATTTTGAACGTTTCTTAACAAGTCTATTTTCTTTTTAACAAAACACAATATATCACGTGCAGATTTAATTAAATATAATACAAGAGTGTTTAGCTCAGTTACAAGTGTACTTTTCTGATCACATTTTGTCTGCCGTCCGTCTGTCCGTCCGTCTGTAAACTTTATACATTTTCAACATCTTCTCCAGAACCACAAAGACAATTTCAACCAAACATGGCACAAATCAGATGAAGACAAAGGGGATTCAAAATTGTGAAAAATAAGGATCGAGCCCTTTTACAATTTTCGTACAATTTTCAATCTTCTTCTCAAGAACCATTTGGCCAAGAAAGCTGAAACTCGTGTGGAAGTATCCTCCGGAAGTGTAGATTTAAAGTTGTGGAAATAATGACCCGGTGGGTAAGGTGGGGCCAAAATGGGGGGTTGAAATTTTACATAGGAATATATAAAGTAAATTTTAAAAATGTTCTTCTTCGAAACCAATTGGCTAGAAAAGCTGAAACTTGTGTAGAAGTATCCTCAGGTAGGGTGAACTCAAGTGTGCTTAAATCATGATCCCCGGGGGTCGGATGGGTCACATCGGGGTGGGGCGACAAAGATCTTCTTACAACCATTTGCTAAGAAAAGCTGTAGCTTTAATGAAGCAACTTTAGATAGTGTACGTACAAATTCTCTAAAATCAAAATCTTGAGGACTATGTTGGGGCTACATTGGCGACGTAATTGTATAAAGGAAAACAAAGTAATTATTCACAAAAAAACTGAAATAATATCATCTATGGTTAACTTATATGCAAGCATTTTAACATATTCCTGATTTTTAAGTTGTTTAGACTCTGGTCTCTGGACGATTCTTGGGCCTCACAAGGGGTTCACTGTTTGATGTAGGTTTATATCAAATACATAAACAATTGTTTAGGATCTTTTTTAGAACTGCAATGCTCAACATGTGATATGACTTTAAAATCATCTTGTTAGAAATGGGACTTGTTTATAAATACCCAGGGGAGATATGAATCCTTATTTATACAGGATCAACATGTATTTTACCACAATGTCCAGATATTATGTATCACGACTCCATTAAGCTGATTTTATCAAGCCTATTGTTGCTCAGGTGAGCGATGTTGCCCATTGGGCTCTTCTATTGCGTTAAGATGGTTGTCGGTGAGTTTTTATGTCACCCGCGTCCCTAAGGTGACCTATTGCAATTGGTCCTCGTCCGTTGTCGTGCGTCGTGCGTTAACAATTTTACATTTTTAAATTCCTCTTGAAAACAACAAAAGCCAATTGTTTGCATTTTTGATTTGAAGCATCTCCATAGTAAGAGGAATCAGAAATGTGAAATTCATTTCTCTACCACCCCTAGGGCGGGAACAAATATGCAAAAAAGCCAAATTTTTAATAAATGTTCTTCTTTACCCCCACACATGTGAGGAGAAAAAAAACTAAATGCATGGTTATGATGTCCATTAAGTCCTTTACCATAATTGTGAAATTCATAGCCCCTGGATCAGGGGTTCAGGCTCTAGGGTAGGGCCAAAATTGCCATATAGTGAAATGTATAAATGTATTTTTTAAAATATGACAATAACACACTGTCTAAATCTTAGAAAAACTGAATGCATGGTAATGATGTTAATGAAGCCCTCTGCTAAAATTGTGAAATTCATATCCATTGGGTCAGGGGTTCAGGCTCTATGATTGGGCCAATATAAATGTGTTAAATCTTTAAAAATCTTCTTCTCTACCCCTATATATTATTGTTAAAAACTAAATGCATGGTTATGATGTCCATGAGCTCCTCTACCTAAACTGTGAAATTCATTAACCCTTGGTCAGGGGTTAAGGATTCAGACCCTTGGGCAGGGCCAATAAATTCAAATAGTGAAAATGTTTTAAATCTTAGACAATCTTGTTCTTTACTCCTAAACATTTGAGGAAAAAACTGAATGCATGGTTATGTTGTCCAAGAACTCCTCTACCTAAATTGTGAAATCCTAGGTCAGGGGTTCAGGCCCTGGGGGGGGGGGGATATGGCAATATAGTGTTAATGCACATAATGTTTAAAAATTCTCTAATCTCGCACATCTGAATGAAAAACTGACTTCATAATTTTGTTAACCAGGAAGTACTCAACTGAAATTGTAAATTTCATGTCCCCTGTAGCATGAGTTTTGACTCTAAGGCTAGGCAAAAATAGTTATACAGTGTTAAAATCATTAATGGTTTAAAAAGTCATCTTCTTAACTTCTGCTGATACTGAATAAAAACTGACTGTATATGAAGAAAGAAAATAACGCAGTCTATCAAGATTTTAAATTTCACGTCTCCTAATGTAGGGATTTGAATCTAGGGCGGGACCGAAACACTCATAATGTGTATAGGGTAGGGGTTCTTAATGCAGGGTGTGAAAAAATTGTCATTTAGTTTTAATGTAACTAAAATGTAAAAACAAAGTCTACTGACACAGATTAAAAACTCACTGCATATTAAAAAAAAACCCATTAAAATGTTATCTTTAATAATATTTCATGTCACCTACATGTTAGGCAAAAGTTATGGCTGGGAGTGGGGGTAAGGGGGGTGTTATATATTTGTCTTATTATTTTATTCTGCTCAGGAATTTTAATGAAAGAAATGAGTTAATTCACATATTTAGAAAAGAGAAAGAATGAATTTTGTGAAAGCATTTGGAAAGCGTTCGAGGGTTGTAACAGTTAATGCAGTTATCTTCCCTTGCTTCTATATAATGGAGTTATCTTCCCTTGCTTCCTTATAATAGAGTTATCTTCCTTTGCTTCTCCATATTAAGTAATTAATCATTGAATATAATGTAAAGAGTTATGCAAGTATTTTTAACATTTGAAACAAAAACATTTTTTTTTAAAAACTTTTTAAATAAACAAATAGACTTATTAATGGTAAAGTAACCATTGGCTAACTAAAATCACCGATAAGCAGTACATATAAAATTATTTTCGTATGAATACCAGATGATGACCAGATGTCAATGAAGGTTGAATATTCAAAAGCCGGAACGAAAGTGAATAACACATTATAACTTTTAAAGCTGTTTTTTTAAATGCCCATAGGGAGAGTTTCTGTCTGCCCCCGGGGATGGGGGATGAGAAGTTGTTTAAGAAAAAACATATATACTAGCCACCTTGTTTTAGTTTTGAAAGTGAACAAATAAAGGAAAATTATTTTCTATTAAAGCCTTGTACCTTTTCAATATCAGGTCATTCACTCTATTATGATCTTAAAGTTTTTCACGAAAATTATAGAAAATTATAAGTTTCATAGTCCGTTTTAAAAGAATGGGAAGTTATCATAATTTTTCTACTCTACAATGAAACTTAATTAAATGCATATATGAGACTCCTCGACAGGTTTGTGTATGAGCTATGGTACTCATGTGACTGTTAAGGTCTTTTTGCTTCTTGTCTTAAAATAAAATAGAGGGCCTGTGATGTAACATTAAACAGATTGTATTGAACATCATACAAGAGAATAAATTTATAGTGTCAAATCATTTTGTTCATAAAATTTGCTAATTGTCTGAAAAAAAAAACTTCATTTGTTTGGTTTAAAGAGTGGCTACATGATAATTAATTTAATATTGGCATATTTAACTGTCTTACCATTAGTTAATGATACAGAATCATATAAATAAAAAATAGTTTCATAACTGACAAGATTTCTTTTAAACCTATTTACCATTATATCAGCCACGCAGTTGTTTATAGTTCCTTGGAAGTCAATACTGGGTATTTCTGAACAAAGCATCGCTACTTTAGAAGTATTCATGAACTCTAAGCAGTAACTTTCAGCAGTTTTCTCAGTCCACTGCAAAGAGTACTTTGACATCAGTGAAACTTCTGTCTCTGATTGCTAAAATTAAAAAAAAGATTTTAATCAGTTAGAACTTTATTTCCAAAATAAGCATCGATATTTATTGAAAAATTGTAACCCATTTAAATGAGATGTTGTTTTCACTTATATTAATGTGAAAATATAGAAGCATTATATAGAGATTTTAATGAACTTCCACTAATTTAAAAGGAAGTTTGGTGAAATTGTACAGGGTATCCATTAATATCTGATATCATTTACTTTTTAGAAAACAGTAAATTAAATTTACTTAACAAAAAATGAAATGAATTTTCATGATTGCATATGATATAAACTTTCAATCTACAACTCATAAAAAACCCATAAATAATTAACAAATTAGGCGTTGTTGATGAAAATAGAACAAATGTAAAAAGAATGCTCCAAATGACGTCCTTTTATCACCATATTACGTGCATTGTCATGAACACATACTTCGACCTTGCTGATCAGATGAAATTCGTTCAAAACAGCTTTGATTTTTGGCGCCAAGTTCACACCCGTATGACTCTCGGGCATAGCTCGAGTACACAATACACAATACATAATACATAACATTGATATTCCATTCATCAGTTATATGGTGTTCCGTTATTGTGATGTAACTCTCTGTTGTTCTGGAAGTCTATGTATGGGTAATGACAAACACAGAACCTAGTTTGTCTAATAAAATATGTAGCTCACTCCTTTTTTGATCGTAGAGTTGTACTATTCGCGATCTTACTGTGTTTCGAGAGGGAATTTTAAAATTTGGAACAAATAATCCAAAAAGTTCCTTAAACCCTTCTCCATTTACAGCATTAAAGGGGAGAAAGTCTTTAATATTCATGTTTTTATAGCAACATTTATTTTTTCAGGCTCTGCGCTAGGCCCTCTTTTGGGAGAACTTACAAGAAAAGTTTCAATAGAAGATTTCGGCGAATTCGACTGGTTTAACGGATGTCGGCTTTTGATATGGTAGTGCATGTTTGTCGTTCCGCCACAGAATGTTAGTATCGCAGAACTTACATTTGACAGTGTTTCCATCATGAGTCCTTTTAAAGTAGTTCCAAACTTCAGATTTTGGAGGCATGTTTACGAGTTGGTGTTTAAATCGAGAATGATTTCATTTTAAACCATGAATTCAAATCGGTTTAGATTTGACGCTATAGATGATTTTTACTCACGAAAACACTGAGGCGTTAAGAATTAAATAAGGCGCATCCACTTATGTTTTACAATATCGGCATTTTGAATTACAAATATATAGCAATTAGTCAAAATCTAAAACAAATTAACGATTAATCGACTAAGAAATTGGTAGTCGACGATCGGTAGTACCGAGCGATAGTCGAGTACTCGTTGACATCCCTAGTTAATATATATATATAGCTTTATATTTCTTTAAAGAAAATTACATTTTTATCACTTGACTAAACGCACTTATATGATTACTATTACACATTCCAATCATTTAGAATAAAAGTAAATGAAATTTTGAAATGCCGAATGTGCGTTTTAATGATAGAATGACACCGTGGATTTCTTCATGAGACACATTAGACACAACTTACATAAAACAGGAAAGGAAATTGTATGCATACCTGAAACACCCGAAATTGCTTTTTTATTCTTGGCTTAATCTTTTGTGTGTGTCTTAAGAATTGACGTTGTTGGCTTATTATTTTACATCTATTTGGAGACAATGCGTCTTTTTCGTTTCTATCACATGACATTATATTGTCATATGTACAATTACCGATTCCGTTTGTGCATAAACAAAATATTTCGTCTTTTTTCCACGAACTTAACTCTGACGAGTTTTTTTCATACAGAACACTGTCCTCTTTATTTATTCTAAAAGATAATGAAAAAAATGATAATCTATTAACAAATTGAAAAGAGTTTTAGTTTTTTTTATTTCAAACATAATATTGTTTATCGCCGATTTCAATTAAGCTTCATATAACATTGCTTACCGCCAATCATTGACAAAAGCTGTTGGATTTTCTGTCCGACTTCCAGATCTCAACGTAAAAGAATAACTCCCATTCAAATTAAGTTTATCACACAATCCTCCTGTTTTTTCAACATCCACAGCCGTTGGATTTATTAAAACGTTCATTGTTCTAACTCCTGTATAATCTATAAGTGATACATCAATCGATGTACCAGACGGAAGGTATATCTGCGTCAAAAGAAGACTTATAATTAAAACATATTACGTCAATTTTAAGTCTTTAAGATATTCAATATTCTATTGGTATTTTCTGAAATAATATATTCGTTTGCTTAAATGACACTTTTCTCAGACCGAAAGAAAATGAGTTCTACCTTGTAGATAAATTCCCCATGTTTCCTTACGTCAATTAGTCCTTCATCACAAAATCGGAATCCAATATCAATATCCGCGCATCGATTAATAACAAAGAGATCTTTTCCAACCCGTACAGCCATGCCGCAAACACAATATGGTTGACTATAAGGATTGTTATTACATTTCGTAGTTTCTATATCAACCTGATAAAAAGTTATGAGATTTATTTGATTGTTGTTATTCCCTTTTTTATTTTGCGTGCTTGTTAATCTTATTTTTCACCTAATATAAAATATGAAACTTTCATTGTTTACAAGAATAATAATTTTACATCAAACCTGTACTGGAAACAAAGGGTTTCTTTCTTGGATATACAGTATGAAAATCCCTTGATTTTGGTTTTCATATTTTCTGCAAAGGAAATAAAATAACAATGATGTGAAGGTACTTTTTCACGAATAAATAGATGTCTTGTGTCAAACTTCGAGTTGATAAAATATAATCTCGATAGTTATATAAAACAATATAAAATAACCCGCAGAAGAAATGAATTGATTGGGTTTGAGATTAATTCACAATGACGAGGCATTTTTTCCCGACATGAAATGCAACTTTAATCAAAATGCGTGCCTGGGCATCCCGTTCTGGATAGTTCTCTCCATCAAAATAAAATCGCATCAAATTGTTACGTTTTAATACTTGGCTTTTTAGCTTTAATCAAAACTGTCCGATCGGGTGTCTGTCTGCGATCTTGGTTACCCCGTTCTCGAAAGGTCTATCCCATTCTTTCACCACATGTGTTTTGCAAGCAATGAGTTCTATTTATCACTACTAACCGCGCATTCAAGAAACTTCCTGTTTACTCACGGTTTGAGATCTCATATTCGGATTGTTATAACGTCCAGTTTCATGAGTAAAATTTCTTCTAAACACAACAAAAAATTTATGAAATGAATTGTTATTGACATAAAATTCGATATCAATATTATTTAATGAAATTAGGCGAAAAAGGTTGGACTTCTAGCAAAATAGAGGAAAACGGACTAACTTTTTGAGATTTTAATTTGTTTTATACTCAATTATTTTTGGTAGTATTATATTATTTAAAGTTTCAAAAAATATTCAATGGCCATTTACTAAAAAAGTAGGCCATTGACCTACTTTTTTGAAAGTGAAAAATACCACAACCATAAAAGGTAAATAACACACAATTGATGGTTTTTCATCATCATTTTTGTTTTTCATTCTGAGTAAATGTATATCTTAAGCGTTTTCAGATTTTAATTTCTATGTATACTCTAAGTAAGTTCCCGGTAAATATATTCACTTGTAACGAAATCATTACTACCCCTGACTTTGATCCACCAAATCTTATCCACCACTGTATTCCCATTTTTGCCATTCGTACTGGATTTTAAAAATGAAGGTAGGTTTAAATTGATTTAACAATAATTAGTTTTAGATTAATTTCAATTATAGTTAATGGACATCATTTAACAAGTTTTGTAATGCCAAAGGCCTAAGCAATTTCTCAGATTTTTAAAAGATAATTGGCAAAATATCTGAATTTGTAGAATAAGATTTTTACCTTTTTATACTTAAAAATCAATTGTTTATGCTAGCGGCATCGGGTGCTATTTAAAAATATATACATTCACTTTATCAAATCATATTAAATTGCATTAATTGATTTTGAGTCATATTTACGCATACCACAGAAGATCCAATCATGAAATCTTGTGCGTATGAATACAATGTTCCTTCCGCATTTCTCGAAGGAAATGACTGACTCTCTGCCTGATTTCAAAGTGGATCATGGTTTTTTTTACTTATGCTGATAAACACTTCATTGATGTAAACATTTTTAACAGTTATATGAATTCAATTTATTACTTTATTATAAAACCAAAAGTTACATTTATGAAATAACAGAAGGAAAAATAAAAGTGTGTTATTAGAATTCATAGCGTTGTGCACTATTTTAGTCCGCATAATTCCACTTCCATTGGTCGTAAAACAAGTATTCCTTTTAAAGGATTGATCGGCATGTGATATCATTGGTCAGCTCTATTATTGTTATACGAAAGCATTAGTTACTTGCAATATACATGATAAATAAGATAAACAGCACCGTTTTGTTGATTTACGAAATAGCAAGGCTTGAGTAAGCTTTACTTTCAGATGGCAAATTATGCTTCTGATAAATATTCTTACGCATGTGTGAAGCAAATAGTGAATTGAATAATCATGTATGCAACTGTATAAATGCTTTACTTTGAAGGCAAACAGATAAACGGGCAAACTTTTTTAGTTTAAAATAAACTGCAATGATATGTGCAAACAATTTTTTTACAATGCGCTAGCGCGCGTTATTTAATTTATATGCACACACCGTTGCAGTTATGAGACCACAACTTTAAAGAATAATGATTCAATGCGTAAAATATTAGGTCACAACACGAAGCATATAATTCTTACGACAACTAGTTTCTTTTTCAAGACATTTAAAAAACAAATTAAAAAAAAAATTATAAAAAAAGTAGCCACATAAATTGTAGAAATGAGGGATGATGATTAGAAATTTATTAAATTGTTCTTTATATTATTTACCGTCCATTGAATGTCTTCATGTGAGGATCATTTACAGCATAACATTGTTTTCCTTTCCATATTGATGATTTGGATCTCTCTGTGTAGTGCACCTATTTGAAATGGAAAAATAATTACAAAACGTCCTAGATTTATCAACTTAACTATCAAAGGAAAAATGTGATAAAGTAAATACTTACGTATATAGGAGGGAGAGCGTAATTATCCCAAATTTTTGTGTGAGTTCGAGGAACAGTGTTAAGCTGTACGATAAAATAGCCATTTGGAAGGTCTGCTACTGGTGGACCATATTTTTCTGAGATACCCCAGGAAATCTCGAAAGCAGATGATGTGTTCCAATTTATATTTGGAATACGTAATTTGCAATTACTTATTTCTCCGTCGCTAATTCTATGCTTTTCTCTCAGAGGCTTGCATTCACTTTCTTGAGTAGCTATTTCTATTTGAATAGAACAGTTGTATGGACTTCCTAATCCAAAACATGGAATTGGAATCGTTGATTGAAGTAAAACTCTGTCCGACAATTTTTCTCCTTCAATTAATTGTATGATGGGATTAAGGATCTGAAAAAAAAGATATACATTTTTTTAATAAGTTGTCTCGTTAATATATAACAAATGAGAAAAGTTTATTACTACATGTATGTCACAAAACTGCTAAATCACATCGGAAACAGTGAAATTGCCCTCTAGTAAACAGTTATATTTAACAAGAAATATTTATATTGCCCTCCTGAAAGTGACATGTCATACTTGCGAACAAGTATCTTGCATATTAATTACGTTGGGTTTGAAATTTAAAGAACCAGCTACTGGCATAGCATGTAAACGTACATGTAAAGGTTGTCGAAAATCAAAAGTCAGGATAACGTCAGCGATTCCGAGTAACTGTAATTTTTAATTGATTTAAAAATAATAGATAAAATGAGAGTAAACAACTCAAGCGTGGGCGTGCTATAAAGAACAAATGTCAACTTGGCCTTTACAGGGGAAAAGAAAATTCAGCAAGCCCCAATGATGTATTCTAGATGAGCAGCGTTTATGCACATTATCATTATTTGATCCATTAAAACTAACAAGCATCCATTGACTTTTTACAAGACATTTTATATTGATTTTTTGATAAAATGAACTAGATTAAGACATAAATACGGTCGTAAACCGCTTTTGTTTAAAAATGCTATATAATATGTTTTCTCCAGCGACAATTCTAGAATATTTGCCCCTTGGTGACAAAAGTTCACGTTCACTACATGTATTGTGGAGCTTCTCCGCCTCTGCTAGGGTTTGAATTCTACACTAGCGGAACCCACTTTCAATCAATTGAGGCTATAGCCAAAAGAAACAAATTAAACCAACAAACAAACAAAAACCCAACACAGATGACCAATACACAACCATTGAGAAAAAGCGAATAAGAGTTAAAGATAAATTTTATGTGATTTTAGAGCTACACACTGCATGTAATTAAACGTAATGCACAAATACTGTTTAAACAACGACGTTTCCTTTGGTTGAGTAGCGGTCATCCAGTTAGTGTTAGCTGGTTTTATAATTTTTTCGATTATGAATGCTACATGTACCTTCTTACCTACATGAATTATCAAAAATGGCTTTCCATTGTTATATCCGCACTATCTAAAAAAAGGTTCGGGTATTTTGTTTACATAAACATTTATTATTAAGGTCTTCCGTTTCCAACGGAAGACCTTATAGTGATTGTAGTGTTTCTTAGTATTAAGGTCTTCCGTTTCCAACGGAAGACCTTATTGTTATTGCTTTGTTTCTTTTTTTCCTTTTATTAAGGAAACGGAAGACCTTATTGTTTTCGTTCGGTTTCTTTTTCCCTATTCTTTTTTTTCTTACATATTTTGTGCAGGCGATTTCTCAAAAACTACTTCGTCGATTAACATGAAACTTTCAGATCTGATAGATATTGCTCTGAACCTTATTGGAAAGTTTTTTAAATGGTGACGTCACTTTCGGTTTTGAGATATTAACAATTCAACGATTTTTATAGGGTCGGCTTGTCCACGAAGGTTCTCATAAACTAAAAAAGATATTGAGTTCAAAATTCAGGAATGATAGTCCAAAGAATGTAGATATGTAATAGGGCATTTATAATTTTTCAGCACAAAAAGCGCCGAAGCTCGGTAGGGCTCCAAAAATGAGATAAAAAAGCGTTGTGATTTTGCATGGTTTTCTAAATTTATCTTTTTTACCGGAAATATTTTGTTAAGACATGTAGAACAAAAAAGATTTATGTTTAAAAGATCTTTCATTTGACATCAAGAAAAAGGGGCTGGTCCCTCAAATTAGGGACCTAGAGTTCTTGAAAGTATTAGCTCTATAACTCAAAAGCACTTAAGATTTTAATATGGCTGTCGCTGCAAAATATGTTCATTATGATCTTATTAATGTTGTAACAATAAATGTATTTCGTAATGTGAGTGCAAAAAGCTAGACTTGTTACCATGTATTTGTGTTTTATTTGGCATATAAACGGGGTATTTGTGCGCATAATTGACATAAAGGATACCAGTTTACATTCGGAAAGTGTATAAACATTTTAGATATTTTCTAGTGAAACACATTATGGATAAAAGAACTGCTTCCATGTAACGCATTTGAGTCACATTTAAAATCTAGCTGAATTCCGAGCTATGTATGTGAACAATTACGTATCCGATCCTTGCCAGTGTCCGAGGAAATGGGTCGCGGCTGGACTAGCGAGCGGTCTACCGTTATCCAATACACAAGATATGCGCCTTGCTGTAATGCACACACGGGTTTATTTATGTAGCTGGAAACACAAAGAATTCAGATTTAAACGATATAAAAGAGTAAATGAAAAAGGATTATACCATTACCTACGAAGTATTGCTGTTTTGCTCTCGTATTTCAAAGAAAAATAATAGATAGAATGACTGTCATTGAAAAAAGGGCGTTCTTTGTGATCTTGTCTATGTCATGAATTAGTTCTATTGTTGGAAAATAAAATTCAGTTATCAAACTGCAAACATTTCAAACCCAACACGTTGAGTGTACAATTTCATAACACTGGCCGAGGAAAGCCGCGCTAGTGGACAGCCGATTCGCTGTAGGACACATGCTTTTCGTGTTTATACGTTATCACACATTCCAATGCTCATTGTTTCGTTGTTATTTTCATTTCCAATTATATTGGTTAACGATGCATCAAACAATTGATTTAAATCATAGTTCGTATAATAAAGGAAAAAGCTGCCATCAATGAATATAATACGTTTTACAGTCGTACGATTTGAAATGTAAATAAATTCACTTGTGTCCGTTTGTGACATTTTGCTGCTGAGAATTAAATGCATTACACTACCAATTTCATCAAAATATAGGCGATATTCACATAAATATCTGTAATCTATGATAATGTGATACTTCATTTGGCTAACAAAATATTAGAATTTTTTGTGTTATGAGAGAGAGAGAGAGAGAGAGAGAGAGAGAGAGAGAGAGAGAGAGAGTTAAGCAGGATGTAATAAGTAAAAGTTGAAATATATTTAAAAAGCGTTCGAGATAAGGCAGCTTAAGAAGTACAATGTTACATGCTTGCGGTAGGTACGGGCACAATAAAACTAACCAATTTAAAACAAGTCGAAGTTTTATTTACTGTAGATTCCTAATTAAACGCGAGGAATTAATATCCGCGTAAAATCGCGAGAAACACATCTCGCGAATTTTAAAATCTCGCTTTTATTTTTCGGACATAAGTAAACTACATGAAACTATGATAAAAAATTGGCATTCGCGATTTGATGTTCTCGCGATTTGATGAAAAACGGTTAAATCGCGGAATTAAGTACTCGCGTAAAATAAGGAATCTACAGTATTCAGGCAGTAAAATAATAAGGGTCACAATATTGGTATAACCTCTTCTCAATGATAGTCAGATTCATTAAAAAGCATACTCATTGCTGAATTTATTCATTTATTAATTAATTTTTTTTTGATTCTGAAAGAATGTGAGTTTTAAAAATTTTATGTACATGTACATTCATTGTAAAAGTTTTGATTGTATTCGGACAGTTGAAGATCGAGTAGCGAACACATGGTTTAAAATACTACTTAGTAGATTAATTGTCTAATAAAAATCGATTGGCTTTAAAATTTGCATATTCAAGCAGAGTTAAATAGTTAATACATAAATTATACATGATAAATTAATAAAAACGTCTGTATGCTGTATTATGTATTTGCTGTCTGATTAGGACTGTTCTTCCCCAAAAAGAAGCGCTCTGCGATCGCGTAAAAAACGTTCTGTAAAGTACAACACCTGATTGGAGTACATGCTTATATACATTTTTTTAAAAATGTGTACGTTTAACTAAGCGAAATTGTAGATGTCATGGAGTCAATAGGTTAATCAAATTCGCCAATCAGGCAAAAGCAGTTATCTAATGCCTATGATTGATAATTTTACAAGGTGAATTGATACATGTTAATATGAATTTTAAAGCATTCCCTGCTCCCCTGTTAAAAGCTCCCGTTACCTGCATTCTTTTATTAACGATTTTTGTGCACGCATTTATTCGGAAATGGCTCAAATTTTGTTACACGGGCCCGATAAGAAGATGAAAGGATGACCCCTAAATTTTCTTTCCCAAATATTTCAAGAACGGTCTCAAATTTCAAACACTGGTTAAATAAAATATAACTTATTTTGTACAAATTTTATGTGCATGAATGACAATGTTCCTGTAACTTAACAAAAAATGACACATTTTGAAATTTAATAGTTTCTGAATTCATCATTGAAATTAATAATGTTAGACGGCCCATGCAGCAAGTTTTTCTAGTCGAGTCTTTCGTTCAACAGCGCATCGATTGTGAACTTTCAGCGGGGTTTACAGGGTGAAACGACCACGAATTTTGACAGATTTGGCTACAAAGAGTTTAAAAGACATGGATACAAAATACAGGTGCGATCATATCTTGTAGGAGATAAAAAATGATTAATCTATGTGTGCCATAAATACAAATTTTTATCATTAGAATATTTTAACATTTGGATCCGCCGAATATTTCCATTTCCCTTCATTGTTTGGTGCCTGATTTGAAATAACGTTTCGAGGTATAATAAGTTGAGAACTTTCTTTAAGCTGCATGTTCCGATTTGTCGGCCATTACAGTATCAAATAATTTTCCTTGCAAACCAAATGAATGATCTTAAGAAATTATAGACGTATTTACACGGAATTGCTCTCCTTTCAACGTTAGAAATATTCAAAGTATAAATAAAAATAAATTTTGGGCATACGACCCCCAACCCCCACCCCCATAATACATCATTGGAATGTTTAAAAAAAGAAACGTTGGGTTTCATTCTCCGAATGATTGGGTCATATTCATCCTGCATGTTTTGCAATGATTATTAACAACGTAGACATAAAAACTATTAATGAACAAATGTACACTGCTTTAATTTTGTTTAAATAGTCATGCTGTATATTTTATGTGTTATAATAGATTATATAAAAAAGACAGATGTCAAAGTCGTTATACAATCATACTAGCTTCGACGTAAGGGGCCAGTTTAAACACGGGGCGAAATAACGCCAAACTCTTTTATGTCGATTATTTTGTGAATATAAAGCAAAACTTGTCTAATCCGGCGGAGGGGGGTTCTGAAAAAAAATGGCCGGATTAGGCAACATCCAGTTTAGAGGACATTGTTGCAAATTAATATAAGTATTTGATGCAGTAGGTCCTGATTGTGTATTCTTGCAAAATTTTTAATTGTTCTGAAATATATTAGATTTCATCGATCTTATTTACGGTACCAATTTTCATTTTAATTTTTTTTTTGAAACAATAAATCCATAACGGAATACAAACGATGGAAATACTTATTGAATCAAAACATCGTTATTCAAACATCCGATTTACCTGAAAAGTGCATGCTAAACCGTAAATTGTTAAACAAAATATAACAAGTCAGCAGGTGGCTGAAATACCTGATGGCGAGAACTGTTTTGATGCAGAGAAACAATGGATAGATATTAATATGAATGAGAAATTTATTTTTAAAAAAATTGAGCATTTTGACAGAATAATATGCAACTCTGTACGTGTAGCCATACAACGGGGCTAACAAACGATATCGGCAGTCTTACTCTCACAGTATCCTGAATCACGGCCTGAAAAAAATGGGGTGAACTATAATCTAATTATCTAATTTTTGCAATTCATAACAAGACTTTACGGTATTAACTGAAATAAGTTGCTTCTTTGGATCTATATTAACAGTTGTTTAAATCAATAGCAACGACAGAAAAAATTGGTCGATAATAGAGCATTAATATCTCGCAGAAGGTCGATCGATCGATAAGTGGACGGACTACGGGAGATAACTCTCACTAATTATAAGCAGTAGGCTTTTTCATTGCGCCGGTTTACAGAATAGACAGGATCCGGATCGCACAATTTTTTTAAAACAAAAATGATGGGACAATGTCAAGGGGCTGAATAATGTCGCAGGATTGAGCAGCATGCCTTAATACACAACATCCGGATTCAACGAGTTTCAACATGTACATAATTTTTTCATTGAAATATGGCTTAACTGACGGGGGAAAACTACTGCAACGTATATTATTGCACACATACTTAGCATAACCATCGTTTAAAAGCGTACAGTTATTTGATTGAAAATCGGACCAAGCAGCAATAACATTAAGATTTACATGTTTAAGACACTTTATTTGTCATGTGCATGATCAGGTGCATTAATTATTTTCAATACCTGCTTATTCTACACAATGATCTCAAATTCCATTCACAACTGCTGTCATTCAAAATCACATGAATCAAACAAAATTTTAAATTTTGTGTAGATCTCAACTGTTATGCATCCAAGAAATCTATTGATTTTATCATCTGTTACGTAATTAGCTATTAACGTTTTAGGGGTTAAACTTCATTCACAAATTACCATTTTTCCTTCGTAAACATTCACAGGATCGAAAACAGATTTCCTACAGAGATTTATAAAGGAGAATGTTTACATCTTTTCTCAATTAGAAAGTCTCTCAGAATATCTAGTTAAGGTCTTCCGTTTCCAACGGAAGACCTTATTGTTATTGCTTAGTTTCTTTTTCCCTGTTATTAAGGTCTTCCGTTTTTCCAACGGAAGACCTTATTTGTTCGTTCGGTTTCTTTTTCCCTATTGTTAAGGTCTTCCGTTTTCCAACGGAAGACCTTATTGTTATCGTTCGGTTTCTTTTTCCCTATTTTTTTTTCTTACGTATTTTGTGTATGCGATTTCTCAAATATTACTGGGCCGATTTACATGAAACTTTCAGATCTGAAAGATATTGCTCTGAACCTTATTGGAAATTTTTTTTAATGATGACGTCACTTCCGGTTTTGAGATATTAACGATTTAACGATTTTTATAGGGTCGGCTTGTCCACGAAGGTTCTCATAAACTAAAAAAGATATTGAGTTCAAAATTCAGGAATGATATATAAAAGATTGTAGATATGTAATAGGGCATTTATAATTTTTCAGCACAAAAAGCGCCGAAGCTCGGTAGCGCTCAAAAAATGAGATAAAAGAGCGTTGTGATTTTTCATGGTTTTCTAAGTTTATTTTTTTCCCGGAAATAATTTGTTAAGACGTTGAACAGAGAAGATTTATGTTTAAAAGAACTTTCATTTGACATCAAGAAAAAGGAGCTGGTTCCTCAAGTAAGGGACCTAGAGTTCTTAAAAGTTATCGCTTTATAACATAAAAGCGGTTAAGATTTCGATATGGCTGTCGCTGCAAAAGTTGTTCATTATGATCTTATTAATGTCGTGACAATAATATTTTGTTCGGGTATTGCGTAATATGAGTGTAAAAAGCCAGACTTGTTACCATGTATTTGTGTTTTATTTGGCAAATAAACGGGGTGTTTGTGCGTAAAACTGACATGAAGGGCACCAGTTTACATTCGGAAAGTGTTTAAACATTTTAGTTATTTTCTAGTTTATTTTCTAAAAGAACTAATTCTTTGCAATGTCTTTGAGTCGCTTTTAAAATCTAGATGGATTCGGAGCTGTGTATGTAAACACCCTTGCCTGCAGCCGAGGAAATAGGTCGCGGCTGGACTAGCGAGCGGTCTGCCGTTATTTCATACAGAAGATTTGCGTCTAGCTGTAATGCACACACGTGTTAATTATGTAGCTTCAAACACAAAAATTCCGATTTTAATAATAAATAAAAAAGATTATACTTTTACCTACTACCATAGAAAGTGTACTATGTTACATGCGGAAAGTGTTTAAACAGTTTAACTCTATTCTAGAGAAACACATTATGGATAAAAGAATTGCTTCTATGCAATCAATTTGAGTCGCACGTTAGGTGTATATTTACATAGCAGGGGCCGAAGAGATGCCGCGCTAGTGGACAACCGATTCGCTGTAGTCTAGGACACATGCTTCTCGTGTTTATACGTTATCACACATTTGAATGTTTATTCATTCTTTGTTAAATTATTTTTATTTTCAATTATATTGGTTAACGATGCATCAAATCATTGATTTAGATCAAAGTGCGTACAATAAAGAAAAAAAACTGCTATCAATTAATGAATATAATACAATGTTTTACAGTCGTACTAGTTGAAATGTAAATACATTCGCCCGTGTCTATTTCTGACATTTTGCTGCTGAGAATTTAATGCATTACATTACCTTACATCAACAATATAGGCAATATTCACAACATGATTATTCCAACACACACATCTTAAGTATCTGTAGTCTGTTATAATTCATTTGGCTTACAAAATATTAGAATCTTTTTATGAGCTAAGAGAGAGAGAATGGTAGAAAGTGAAAGTTGAAATACATTTAAAAAGCGTTCGAGATAAGGCAGCGTAAGTGGTACAATGTAACATGCTTGTGGTAGGGGTGGGCACGATAAAACTAACCATTTTTAAACAAGTTCAAGGTTTTTTTTTATTTTCAGGCCGTAAAAGACTAAGAGTCACACTATTGGTTTAACCCTTTTCAATGGAAGTCTGATTCATAAAAAAGAATATTCATTGCTGATTTTATTCTTTTATTAATTAGATTTTATTTTTTGTTATTGAAATTATATTCTGAAAGAATATGAGAGTTTAAAAAAAGTTTATGTACATTCGGTGAGTGAAAGTTTTGATTGGATTCGGACAGTTTAAGATCTAGTAGAGGACAGTCACATGATTAAATATACTTCTGAGTAGATAAGGGAAATTTTCAAATCGAAAGGGCTTTGCATATTCAAACACACTCGAATATTTAATACATAAATTTTATATATTTTGATAAAACGTCTGTACGCCTTACTATGTATTTGTTGTCTGATTAGGACTGTTCTTTCCCAAAAGAAGCGCTCGGCGATCGCGTAAAGATTGTTCTGTAAAGTTCAACACCTGATTGCAGTACATGATTATATGTATTTTATAAAAGCGAAATTGTAGAGGTTAAGGAGTCAATATGCAAATCAAATTTGCCAATTAAGCAATAGCAGTTATCCAATGCCTATGGTTGATAATTTTACAAGATAAGTTAAATATATGTAAATAGGAATTTTAAAGCACTACCCGCCCCCTTGTTGAGAGCTTCCGTTTCCTGCATTCTTTTCTTTTATTAACGAGTTTTGTGCACGCATTTTATCGGAAATGGCTCAAATTTTGTTACACGGCCCCGATAAGAAGACCCCTAAAATGTTTTTCTCAAATATATCTATCAAGAGCGGTCTAAAATTTTAATCACCGGTGGCGTGAATAACATTAAAGTTATTTTGTGCAAATTATTAAAGGACTGAATTCTATATTTATTTGTTTTATACGATATAAAATGGTTTGGGACAGTTAACGCTTTATAAACTGCGAAAAATTACACATTGTGAAATCTAAATTATTAAAATTAATAATTTTAGACGGCCCATGCAGTAAGTTTCTCTTTCTTTCAACAGCGCATCGATTGAACATTTTAGCTTGGTTTGCCGCAAGAGGGTGAACCGACCATGATATTTGACAGATTTGGCTAAAAGGAGTAGTTTAAAAGTTACGGATACAAAACACAAGTGCGATTATATCTTGTAGGAGAAAAAAATAGTTAATCTACGTTTGCCATAAATACAAAATTTTATCATAAAAATATTTTAACATTTAGATCCGCCGAATATTTCTATTTCTCTTCATTGTTTGGTGCCTGATTTGAAATTATAACTTTTTGAGGTATAATGAGGAGATGACATACGATATCTGCAGTCTTACTCCCGCAGTTTTCTGAATCACGGTCTGAAAAAAATGGGGTGAACTATAATCAAATTATGGCAAAAAATAGTATTTATTTATAACAAGACTTAACGGTATAAATTGAAATAAGTTGCTACTTTGCATCTATATTCACAGTTGTTTAAATCAATAGCAACGACAGAAAAATTGGTCGATAATTGAGCATTAATTATATCGCAGAAGGCAGTTGGATCAATAAGAGGCCAGACTACGGCGATAACTCTCACTAATTATAAGCAGTCGGGACGTTTTTTTTTCTTCCGTCGGGTCGTTTTTTTTCATCGCGGCGGTTTACAGAATAGACAGATCCGGATTGCACAACATTTAAAAAAAAAAATGTTAGGACAAATGTCAAGGGGCTGAATAATGTTGCCGGATTGGACAGCTTGACGGAATACACAACATCCGGATTCAACGAGTTTCAACATGTACATTATTTTTCATTGAATTATGGCTTAATTGACCGGGAAAATTACAGTACTGCTACGTACATTAATTGCACACATACTTAGCATAACCATCGTTTAAAAGCGTATAATTGTTTTAATGAAAATCGGACAAAGCAGCTTTAACATTGAGATTTACATGTGTAAGACACTTTATTTGTCATATGCATGAATTAGTTTCAATACCTGTTTATTCACCAAAATGATCTCCAATTCCATTCACAACTGTTGTCATTCAAAATCATGTTAAACAAAATTTCAAATTTTGAGTCGGTCTCAACTGCTATATATCAAAAGAATCTATTGATTCTTTCATGTGTAACGTAAATTGCTAACATCCAAAATTATGATCACTCATATATCATTTGATATGTGATCTTTCATTCGATATCAAGAAAAGAGAGCTTGCCTCTCAATTTAGGGGACCAGAGGCTCTTAAGTCTTTACTGAGAGACATTTTGTGAAAGGTCATAAAAGCAGATATGTAATCTTACAGTTATGTATCCAAGCAATGTAATGATTTTACCATGCAGTACATAATAAGAGGTTTTCAGATGTCAAATGTCCGAAAAAAAAATTATTACTCATATATCAGAAAGGAAAAATCTTTGGAAATGCAGTATAGAAGCAAAGATGCCCAGAGTGATGCACAAAACAATACTCAACCTTTAAAATGTCTTTAAACGGCCCTTATAAAGAAAAGGGATCGGCCCCAAAAACTTTCTTCCACATATATCTCAGGAACGGTAATAAATTTGTTGAACAAAATGTGTTTAAAATTAAACGACCTTTCATTTGATATTAAGAAAAAGGGACTGTCTTCCCAAATTAGGGATCATAATGGGCCTAAAGTTTCTTATCTATATAGTCATTTACTCAGTGATGTTTTGTAATAGGTTATAAAGGTAAAGTAAGGTATAATACGTTTATATATCCTAACAATATAGTGATTTTCTCATGCGCTACCTAACAAGGAATTTTAGGGGCCAGAGGTAAAAAAAAAGTTAAATCTTTTCTATCTCAATTGGAAGAAATGCAAGTATTTGCAAAAGCAACCTAAGAGAACTTATAAAAAGCATTACAGGAAAGCATTAGAACTCAACTCCTATTTCCAGATCATGTTTTGTTGTCGAAAATTAAAGTCGATGACGTCATATCACCTTCTAAAAATCGGACGGAGACCTCCTCGTTGTCGCAACGAGATCGTGTCTAGTTTTTTTTTCTTATGCATTTTTGTACAAGCGATTTCTTGAAAACGACTCCACCGATTTTCATGAAAATTTCAGATCTTGTAGATATTGATAAAAATCTGATATATGATTTTTTTTAATGACGTCATTTCCGTTCGGGAGATATTGACGTTTTAACGATTTTTAGAGGGTTGGTTTGTCCTGCTATCTCCTCCTAAACGAAAAAAGATATTGAATATAAATTTTCAGGGATTGTAGCCGAAAGATTGCAGATGTGTTTAAAGGCATTTATGGTTGTCTGGCTTCAAAGGCGTCGAAGCTCGTCTGGACCCGAAAATCGAGTTTGAAAAAAACGACCTGATTTTGAATGGTTTTTGTTCTTTATCTCCTTTCCTGAAAATATTTTAACATAACATATAGAGCAAATAAAATTTATATTTACAAGAACTTTCGTTTGCTGCCAAGAAAAAGGGGCTGGTCCCTTAAATTAGGGGCCAAAAAGGCTCTTAAATCTTTCTTCCATAGCACTTTACTGAGAAATATTTTGTAATATGTTTAAGAAGCAAAAATGTTCATCTTTCACTTATAAAACTATAAATTGAAATTGTTTTTCATGCGTTACATAATTAGGGGTTTTAAGGGGCCAGAAGTCCAAAACTTCAATCAATTGTATCTCAAAAAGGACAAATATTTTGAAAAGCAATATAGAATAAAAGATGCTTAGAATGATGTTTTAAACAACATTCAATCATAACAAGTTCGTTATCTGGCCCCAATAAGGAGATAAGAGGTCGGCCCCTAATACATCCTATCCCAGATAGCTCAAAAACGGCAAAGAATTTCTGAACACTTGTTGAACAAAATCTGTTTAATATCAAAAGACCTTTCATATGATGTCAAGAAAAAGGGGCTGGTCCTTCAATTTAGGGGCCAAAAGAGCTCTAAAGTCTTTCTTCTATAGCACTTAACTGAGAAATACTTTGAAAAGCAATATTGAATAATAAATGCTTAGAAAGATGCGCTTGTCAATATTCAACAATAGAAGTTTTGTCATATGGCCCCAATAAGGAGACAAGGGTCAGCCCCCCTAAAACGGTCTTTACAAAATAGCTCAAAAACGGCATAGAATTTCTAAATCCTTGTTGAACAAACTACGTTTAATATCAAAAGACCTGTCTTTTTATTTTTAGGGACCATAAAGGCTCCGAAGTCTTTATTTTATAGCACTTTACTGAAAAATATTTTGTTATATGCTTAGGAAGCAATAATGTTCATCTCACATTTAGTTAACAATAAATTATTATTATTTTATCATGTGTTCCGTAATTAGGGTTTTTTAAAGGGGTTTTAAGGGGCCAGAAGTCCAAAACTTTGATAACATATCTCAAACAGAACAAATATTTTAAAAAGCATCATTTAAAAAATCAATATAGAATAAAAATGCTAAGAATGATGTTTAAACAATATTCAACCATCAAAATGTTTTTGTTGCCCCGATAAGAAGATAAAGGGTCAAATATCCAAGTCAAGGTCATATAACCTTAAAAAAATGGTACGGAAGACCTCCTCGTTGCTCGCAACGAGATCGTGTCTAGTTATTCCTATTTTTTCCACGTTTTTCTCAGAAATGACTGGATATATTTTCTTGAAACTTTCAGGATTAATAGGGAATGATAAAGTCTAGGAAAGATTTTTCTTATTTCTCAAAATTCATTTCTGTTCGCCCGTTTCCTGTCCCGCGACGAAAAAGCTTGTCACCTCGAGATCTCAAAATCGGTAAAGACTTTAACAACCAAACTGTTTAAGATGATAGACCTGTGTAAGTAGATGTGTTTAAACTATTTTGTTATGTTCGTCGTAACTTCTGGTCGTTACCGGAAGCATTTCAAAAATAAGTTTTTAAAAGTTTTGAAAATGTGTTTAAACAGTTTCATTTTGTCATCCGTCACTTCCGGTCCACACAGGAAGAGTTCAAAGAAATCGAGCTGTTTATCAGTTTAACTTTTTTTTTATATTTGTAGTTAGCTCGAAGAACAATAATGTACAAAGGGCAAGTAAACAAGAAATATTTTATTCAATTAACATTGAGCACTTCCGTTTGTAAAACGTTATCTCAAAAATAGTTACTACTTGAACAACCAAACTTTGAGGGATGATAGACCTATGTATGTACTTGTGTAAACAGTATTTTGTTCTATCCGGCGTAACTTCCGGTTGTCACAGGAAGTACACCCAATTTTGATTGTTAAAAATTATTTTGGTTATTTAGAATGGAAGTAACATTTTAGACATAGAAATACAAAAGGTCATGTACACATGGTAAAAAAAAACAACAAAAAAAGTTCTACTTCCTGAGACATCTCAAATATCTCAGGTAGCCTTCTTTTTTTTTAAAACAAACTACCCACAAGATCTCAGAAACTGTGAGAGATCAAAACACAAAACTTTTATAGATAATGGACATTTGATTGAACATGTTTTAACGGGTTTCGTTTGAACGTACATCACTTCCGGTTCTCACTCGAGTTCGAGTAATAGAAGTTTTAGTTTTTTTTAATTTTACTCAATTTGACGAACAGTAACGTACCGTAGGTAAATGTACTAAAATATCTACTTTCAATTTCTTAAATCACTTCCGTTTGTTCGTTTCCGGTCCCAAGACAAAAACCTTTTCTCAACGAGATATCATAACTAAAACAAGAGGCCCATGGGCCACATCGCTCACCTGAACAGCAGTTCCTTGTAACATTACATTTCGTAGCATATGCTTTTTCTATTTTAAACATTGAACCCCTTTCTGGGGACCCAGTAATAGTCCGAGGTTTATGGTTGGCTTGAACAACATAAATAGTAACATAGGAATGAAAATATATAGCACTGCGGTGGGACCGCACGTACACAACCTGAAAAACTGAACGTAGAAGAGTTCCACTTCAAGAGGAATAACTCCCAGACTGTACAGAACATCAAGAAAGATAACTCTTGTTCCACTACATTAGAGTTTACACAATTTGAGGATCCTTGCATAGTAATCTCACAAACTGTAGCATTATAGTTCTCGAGAAGAACTTTTTAAAAACATTTTCAATATATCTTTCTATGTTAAACTTTGAACCCCTCTTGGGGCCACAGTATTAGTCCAGTGCTAAAGTTTTAATTATTTGGAATCTACATTATTAAAGGATGCTTGCATAGTTATCTCACAAGCTGAAGCATTATAGTTCCCTAAAAAAAGATTTTTCAACATTTTCCCTCTATATTTCTATGCTAAACTTTGAACACCTTTTGGGGCCCCAGTATTAGATTGAGGTCACGGCTTTTATAATTTCGAATCTACACTATTTGAGGGTGCTTATGTAGTTATCTGACAAATTGATGCATTGTAGATCTCGAAAAGAAGATTTTTAAACATTTTCCATATATACCAGTACTTCTACATTTAACTTTAAACCCCAGTATTAGTCTAGGGGTCACTATTTTAAAACTGTCGAACCTTCATTATCCAAGGTTGTATGCATGATAGTAATCTCACAAATTGAAGCATTGTAGTTCTCGAGAAGAAGATTTTTTAACATGGTACCTTTTTATTTCTATAATAAACTTTGACCTCATCTTGGGGCCCCAGTATTGGTCTGGGGGTCACGATTTTACCAATTAGGAATCTACATAAGCGAAGGATGCATGCATAGAAATTTCACAAACTAAAACATTGTAGTTCTTGAGAAGAAAATTTTTAAACTTTTCCTTTGTTTTTTAAAATGTTTAAATTTTGAACCCCTCTTGGTGCCCATCAATTGTCCGGGAGTTACAATTTTTTGAATTTACATTATTTAAGGATGTACATGTATGCATAGTTATACCCCAAACAGTTGCACTATAGTTCTTGAGAAGATTTTAAAACATTTTTCTATATATGGTAAAATTTAAACCCCTCCTGGGGCCCCACTTTTTGTTCGGGGGTCACGATTTCTACATCTTCACAATATATACAAACTTTTGTGTATGTATTGGCATTTTTGGTGAAGTGGTTCTTGAGAAGAAAATTTTTAAACATTTTTCATATGTAGTTCTAAGTTAAATTTTGAACCCCGCCTGGGGCCCTAGTTTTGGTCTGAGGGTCACGATTTTTACAATTTAGAATCTTCATTATACATACAAGCTTTTGTGTAAATATTGGCATTTCTGGTGCAGTGGTTCTTGAGAAGAAGATTTTTAAAGACATGCACCCTATACTCACTGTTTTGCAATTATATCCCTTTTGAAAAGGGCTGTGCCCTTTATTTTTTACAATTTATAATTCCCTTTCCATAAGTATGCTTTGTACCCAATTTGGTTAAATTTGGCCCAGTGGTTTTTGAGAAGAAGTTGAAAATGTGAAAAGTATACAGACGGACGGACAGACAGACAGACAGACAGACGGACGGACGGACGGACGGACGACGGACAACGGGTGATCAGAAAAGCTCTTCGGTTCAGGTGAGCTAAAAACATCCAAACTTTGAGGAAAGACAAAACAATGTATAAAAATATGTTTACTATGTTCTGAATGATCCAGCGTAACTTCCGGTCGTCACAGAAAGTACTCAAAAATTGTTATTTTGTCTCTTTGTTATACCCGCACTTTCTAAAGAAAGTTCGGGTATATTGCTGTTACCCTGTTCCGTCCGTCCGTCCGTCCGTCTGTCACGTTTTACTTTCTCAAACTGCTCTTACATCTTTTAAACCAGCAAACTGAACTCTTGGATTTTGATTTGGGGTGTCATGTTGTTTTGTAAAAAGGTTTCAAAAATTCTCTGTTAGACCTTGGGGTCAAATAATTGGTAAAAAATGACGTTTTTTCACAAAAAACCTTCTTCATCGAACTCCTCCTACATTTTCAACAGTAGACAAATCATCTTTTGGAATATGTTTTAGGGTATCCTATAGATGCGCAATAAGGTTTCAGAATTTTCAATTTTGTCCTGGGGGTCATTTAATGGCTAAAAAAATACTTTTTTTTTACAAAAAAAAACTGGTTTCAAAAACGTCATTTTTTTTGGCAGTAGCCAAATGATCTTCTAGAATATGATTTAGGGTGTTATATTGAGGTGTGATCAGGTTCCAGAATTTTTTTTTATTCAGTGGGCAACAAAAAATGACGTTTTTTTGCAAAAAAAGTATGGTTCCCGGAACTCCTCTTACAACTTTTGGAGTAGCTACGTCATCTCTTGGGATATAATTGGGGCTGTCCTATATATGTGCAATAAGGTTTTAAAAATTTAAATTTCCTCCAGGGAGTCCAATAGTAGCAGAAAATTGACGTTTATCACTATAAAAAAAAACCATAGATGCAAGAGCTCCTCTTATGATTTGATGGATAGACATATCATATCTTGGGATATGATAGGGATGGTTCTATAGATGTGCAGTAAGGTTTTAAAAATTTAAATTTCATTCAGGGAGTCAAAAAGTAGCAGAAAATTGACGTTTATCACTAAAAAAAACATAGATCAAAGAGCTCCTCTTATGTTTTAATGGATAGACATATCATATCTTGGGATATGATAGGGATGGTTCTATGGATCTGCAGTAAGGTTTTAAAAATTTGAATTTCATTCAGGGAGTCAAAAAGTAGCAGAAAATTGACGTTTATCACTAAAAAAAACATAGATCAAAGAGCTCCTCTTATGTTTTAATGGATAGACATATCATATCTTGGGATATGATAGGAACTGTTCCACAGATGTGTATTACGGTTTTGAAAAATTAAATTTAACCCTTAGGCCCATTACATATATACCTTTTGATGCCCTTAAAGGATCAAGAATATATATGGTTAGGGGTGGGGATCTCAACCGTTTTCGAGATATTCGTGCACTTCCTGTTCAAGGGGGGGGGGGTCATTACCACCCCTGGGGCCCATGACCTACATACCGTTTGATGCCCCTTGACACAAAGAACAAGAATATATATGGTTTAAGGGTGGGGATCTCAACTGTTTTGAAGATATTAAGGGACTTGCTGTTTGAGGGGGTCAGGACCACCCACAGGGCCCATGACCTACATAACATTTGATGCCCCTTGACATCAAAGACATGAATATATATGGTTAAGGGGTCATGATTATAACAGTTTCTGAGATAAATGGTAATTTCAAATTCCTGGGGTCAGATTTAATAAACCCTATATATACAGTCAATATATGATTATGAAAACCCTTTATTATTATCTTTGTTTTCAAGTTACCATTTACAATAGAGTCTACGATTCTTCCTACAAGGTTCAATGTTAGACCCCACACCCTTTTGACACACCCCCCCCCCCCCCACCGAAAAGTGGTTGTCTAACCCAAAATTAGAAAAATCAAACCAGGGTGCAGGCCTATCATATTTTAAAAGTTAAATTTGTACAATTCTGTTCAGCCATCTCTGAGAAACAAGTTCAGAGCAGGAAAGAAGAAAAAGAAGAAGACGAAGAATAACTAGACACGATCTCGTTGCGAGCAACGAAGAGGTCTTCCGTCCGATTTTCAGAAGAGAAAATGAAATTGCCTTTTATCTTCATTAACGAAACATATCAGGAAATGCGGAGGGGGACCAAAGTGCAATGGATGAAGGATTATATACCCCTTTCGATCTTGAATTTGAAGGGGCAGCCCCTTTTTCTTGATGTCAAAAGAAAGCTCATGTCATGTCAAACACATTTTGTTCAACAAGTGTTATATTATATTATAATTTTGGTGAAAATTGGCATAGACACTGAAGAAACGCCAACAAATAATAAAACAAAGCAATATTAAGGAAGTATGGGACTCAGGATTTTGAATCTACCGCGCAACTCCGAATGACGTAAACCAATTCGCAATCGTTAAATCTGTTGGTTCAATTCTAAGGTATTTAACAATAAAATTTATTGTGGAAAGGATTTCATAGTTTCTTTTTAAAATAAAACGTGAACAAAAATGATAATAAAAGTAAATTTAACCCAAAAATCTAATTTTACGACATAAATATCGGTTCGGTTTTCGGCAATGGGAAGGAAACGTGGATTTGATTTTGAACTCTGAAAAGACATAAAGGTTGCTAAAGCTCAGAAAAAGGATCGTCTAGTCACATAGTGCGAACGTGGACGCTCTCTTGGGCAGACCAATCACATAATTTGATATTACAGCTGAATAATTCTCATCACAGGTGGAGGAAGATGACTCGGCGCCAGCAAAAGCGATCTGTGCAGGTTTGACCTACAATCATTGATCTGTTGATAGAGTAAAAGTATTTGGTAATCTCAGCGAGGTTAAGTTTGTCGAGACTGAAAGTTTTTTGACACAAGTTTCTTCAGTTTTTGCGAATCTTGCTGAGATTAGTGTAAAAGTAAAATTGGCATGGCCATCATCGAATTTTTCTTATGCTATGCCGGTGTAATGCACTGGTGCTTGCATGCACTGGTCTCTGATCTTGTATGTGTAAGATACAAATGTACCTATACCTATATAAGTAGGCATCGTACTATTAAGATCCCCTAGTATATAATAAGAACAATATGGTTCGAAAACGGTGAAAGCAATTCGGTCAAGGAAGATTCTTTAATTCTGATTCCAACCCAGTACTTAATATACAAGTGCGTATGAGGTTCAGACAGTTAACAGTGGGGATAATATTCGTGAGTAAAGCCCCAAGCACCTGAGGTGTAATTTCATAATAAAAAAAATAATTATAATCATGTATACAAGTTTTTGACAGTATGGTTCAATACACAGATCAGAACCCAGTACAATTCTTAATGTCTTTCATTATTAATAGTTAATTCTAATTTATATCAGAATTTGTATCATGTCGTCACATGTTTCAGAAAATCAGATGTTTCGAGTAGTCGATTTTCAACGCATGAGTTCATTCCAAAATGATGTTAAACCACACATACGAAATCTCCTGTCGTCTCTATGCATAGCCATTAGTCAAATTATGTGGCATCAAATTTATATTTTAGCTACAAGTAGAAACTGCAAATGATGATAACTAACTTTGATTTTGTATCAGTAATTTCAGATGCTATGTCTGAGTGAGGTTAAAAATGATTCAGTTTAGATGAAAATTGTTAACTGACAGCCATTATGTGGGGTGTTAGGTGTTAAACTATTGGAAACCCACGACGCCAGGAGATGTATTTTAAAATAGGAAGACAGACTGAACATTTTAGGTAATGATATTTCTTATGGAGTTATGGTATACACATATTGACAGCAAAATAAATTATAGGTGTGAAATAGGGGTTCGAAATAGGTGTCAGGTACAATTTTTTATTTTATTTCAAACTCAACCTCAGATGGCGTCTTTTTTCAGTTAAAACAGTGTCTGGAGCTTTTGTGTGACTTTCAGTCTTTCACAATAGAGAGGTTGAGATTTAAAACGTGTAAGGGTGCGCGTACGTGTGTTAAAACTATGCGTACACGTCTTTGTAATTTATCAGTTAAGATTTCATAACTTGTAGGATATAAACGTGTACGTAAATCGACGCCGTTTCGTGACTTGAATTTATTTAGTTAATTCCAAAATAAATGGTAAATTTCTTATCAATTTTCATGCAAATGAAGTTTAAAAATCTATATGATGTATCAAAAGAATACATTCACTCATGAATAAGATTTTATTTGTTGTAAAAAGCTACACGTTTGTATTTACATGTAGACGGCACTCTACAAGTTTAGAGAACGTATAGAAACCATGTCGTCACAAAAACTGATGACGTAAAACGCAAAGAGTTTTAGGTGATTCCCCTAGTTCACGTACACGTACCTGTACACGTTTGAAATCTCAACATCTCTAATAATGCTCCCTCAAAATTTACTTTTCACAGCCCCATGCCCTTCTTCATGTGGAAAGATTTGCATATACATATTTATGTACATCTGATGGAGAACAACTAATTTAAAAGTGAAGAGTTTAGAAGTCAGTGTCTAATAATAACTATCCCTCTTCCAGTAAATATTAATATGTTTGTTAAATCTGAGTTAACCTCTGTTTATAAATGCCTTTATAATATCAAGTACATATGCATATACTTTTTTTACTGATCAACTTGGCAACCAATTGGTGTTCCTTTATAATATCAAGAACATATGCATATTCTTTTTTACTGATCAACTTGGCAACAAATTGGTGTTCCAATAAATATTCTCTCATGGTGCAAAAATTCCTGATTATGTAACTTAATATTACAGATGTTGACCATGAAGAAGTTGTCCAAATGTCTGATTGTGGTTGGAGACAGTGGAGGAGTTTGGTGGAGTTAGGGATGTAAGCAGATATGCATTTAAGAGAGCTCGATGGTCGTGGCCATTTTTAGACTGTATTGATCTCCTAAGGAAGAAGATCTATATATAAAAATATGCTGGTTGGCAGAAGAGAAAGAGAGAGAGGGAAGTCATAACAGTTTGTCAGGTATTTGATAAATTACATAAACTACTTTCGATTGGTACCTCTGTGATTGGTTTAATTTTAACGGATTTCAAGGGTATACTCTTTTATATGAACAAATTAAAACCCCAACCAAAAATCCCTCGAAAACCCCCCAAAAAAATCTTCATTAACTGTGCAAAATAATCCATGAAATTGCATCCCAATGAACCTTTAAATGAATGATAACAATTCCCAAAAATTAGACCTCACAAAATTCAAGGTATTAACAAAGTAAAATTTAACTGTAATATTCCATATATTGTTGACTGAAATCTTTAGTCCAAGAGATTATCAATGTGCCATTTATTTTCATTGATTTTATTATGTTTAATACTCTAAGCATGAGTGTGCCAATTGAAAATCTGTCATTTATTAAAAAATGTTTGTTTATTTTATAAGTAAATTCTAAATAATGTAATTTTTTAATGAATTGATCTATTTTTAATCAAATCGAAAAAAAAAAATGAATTGTAGCATTTTGAATAGAAATCGAACCAATTGAATAAACCCTGAATTGTCCCAGCCCTAATCTTAATGAACCATAAATTGTACATCCTAAGAAATCCTTGTGTTTGAATGTCACAACAGTTTTTGTTTAAATATTTCTCTATGTATAAGTATTTTAGGTGATGCTATTTCCCATCTTTCAGGTCATTCATCTATGATCAGGACAATTTCTGGAAAAATAGAATTTTTTTCAACAAGATCGAAATCCTATTGCACATGTACTTTGTCTCTTAATTCCAAATCAACACCTCCTCCACGATTGCAGTATCAACTGGAACGGAACTACGAAGGCCATGAAGAGTGACATGATAGAAGAGATGGTCAAGGATGTGAATGATGGGTCTGTTCATATAAAGACAATAGTTGGTGATGAAGATAGCACAGTAATTTTCAAACTTTGGACAAACATTGTCACAATTACATTGGATGCTAATCATGTGAAAGAAATCTTAAGGAACCATCTATACTTTGTGAAAAATAACACAAAACTTTAACTTTCAATGTCATACAGTATCTCAAAAGATGTTTATATTACATCCTTGCCCAACGAAAAAAGGGTGTTGCAAGGATAAGCCAAGGACTTGTGCTCTTGTCCGCTTCAATATTTATGTTAAATATGTAATAAAAATGTTGAGAGGGTTGTTCATATTGGAGCGATAATTGTCAGCTTCATTATTTATGCTAGATTGGTAACACATGTAATAATGTTGAGAGGGCTTTTAATTTGGGTGCATTATTTGTATAAGTCTGTTAATCTACATGTATTACATGTACATGTGAGGAGTTAAATGTCCTGTATAAACTTGATTAGTATAAAAAAAAATTCATGCCATAATATATGATTGTAACATTAATAGATGCTGTTCTACGAATGGCTTAAATTAAATTCACCCTAAATTTGTACTTTGCATATTGTACATGATGAAATGCTGATTTCGATCCTTTTATATGTTTCAGAGCTGAAAAAATAATTATGAGATACATGTAGCAAATCATAAATTAAATATTTATTTGTTTATACCTATTAGAATTATTTTGTTCCTACCTGGTATCTTGTTATAAGGTGCAAATAGTTTAAAAATGTGTACTTTAACAGAGGAATTTCAAGTTAAACAGAGGAAATTTGGGATTTAATTGAATATTTTTTACTTTTTTTAGTGAATATTATAAAGTACTAGCATTGTAATAAAGATATTATTAATTGACTGAGTGTTTATTGAACAAAAAATTAGTATTGATTATTTTATCTACATTAGAATAGTGTTTAAGTGAAAATGGCGCGGAATTGAAAAAACTGACTAGAGGAAATTCAGACTGCAATATCTTTTTATCTAAGTCATTGACATATGAGTTTCTCCTTTTCCAGTGAAAGCATAACGTTTGGACATTTTATTTCAGTTCAAAAATAAGACTTTTAATTATATTAAAGTAAAATTTTTGACCATTTTGCATTGAAGGTCAACACAAAAAGAAACAAGTTAGAACTATGCAGAGGAAATTCGGTTGCAGTTTGTAAAATACTGAGGTGGCGTTGACAAAATATTTTTGTAAAATATCATTCTTCTGTTAATGTGTTATGAATAGCATATAAGAAAAATGAAATCAAATAATTGCAAACTCTGTAGCATTGCTTCATTTCTGTTGCAAGCGGTGTATTTTAATGAGCTGGAGCATTTCCAACAAGGGTATGTTTGGGTACCGTTACCATGGAAACAAACATATTGACGCATTAATTTTTTTTTATATTCTGTTAGAGGAAATACAGTGCTATCCGTTGAACCAAGTTTTAAAATTTTTTAATTACTTTGGTGTGAGTCCCATACTCCCTTAAAAGAATATTTAATATTTTGTTTACGACGGTAGATAAACAAGTCGGTGGTCGGGGTACCCGGCGCAGCCATAAACTCGGAGATTTAACAACTTAAACATCTACTTTATAAGTATCCGTAGAATTACAGTTAATGATAAAAGAAATCAAATTAAATATGTTCATTTTGCTATTTTTTGTGACTAACTTTGGATTAAGTATCACTGATGTTCGAGTTGAAATACGGATATGGTAAACATATATTTAGCAAAGAATAGAAATCTGACAACGACTTTACATTGAATTTTGACGTCAAGGCGGCGCATTGTAAGCCGTCAAACTGGTGGAAATCTCAGAAGAAGACCTTTTAAGGCCAAGCAATGGCTTCAAAAAAACTATACGATGACAAGACAAAGTATAGAGCTTCAGCTAATGATTTTTTTTTCACTGATTGTTTAACTAGAATTAGGCCAAAGGCATTAATCATCTATTGCTTTTGACACACTAACTGTTGTCAACAGTTCTAAATTATATAAAAAAAATGACTGCAAGAGACATTCACGGTAACTAGACTTTCGGGTAAAGATAACTCGATTTTTGCCTTAAAAAACAAGAATGAGAGAAACTGTAAATGATGACATCTTGAAATGAAATCAAAAAATTAGAATAATTCTTATTTCCGTTTGATTTTAAGGTGTTTTAAACACAGGAGCAATAAGAAGCGTTAAAATGACGTTGCTAAAAATTTGCGGTTGCGCCGGGTTACTGGACGAAGGCACGTTGGTCATCTTACCATGAATGATCTATTCATGCCATGGACAAGAAACTTTTAACATTGATAATCTCTATCCCGATTTACGTTTTGGTGAAATTTCAAGAGATTATCTTTTTTACAAAAAGAATAAGAGAAAATGTCTCAATAATTTCCGAACAACCCTCGTAAACCGTTCTCGAGATATCTGGAAAAGATCATTTTAGGGGCCGACCCTATTACTCCTTTTAGGGACCGGTTGACAAAAAAACTGATTGTTTCATATTCTTAAGCACATTATTTTTAAGAATGTTTTGTTTTGAAGATCGAAATTTCTGACTTCTGGTCCCTTAAAATCCCTAATTACGTAACAAAGGAGTAAACAGTCGTCATTAATAGGTTAATAATGTTTCGATGAACATAATTGTTTTATGTATAACAAAGTACTTCAAAATTAAAAGTTATTATCAAAAGATTTCTAGCCCCTTAAAATCCCTAATAACATATGAGAAAAATTTTACCATAAATAAATATATACACTGTAACTGGAAGATAACATTTTGGTTCTTATCATATTACAAAATATTTCTCAGTACAGTGCTATGGATGCTAAGGTTTAAGAGACCTTTTAGCCCCTAATTTGAGGGGCCAGTCCCTTTTTCTTGATGTCAAATGAAAGGTCTATTAAAATTAAACATATTTTGTTCCACACCTGTTTAGAAGTTCGTTACCGTTCTTGTGCTATCTGGAAAAGAACGTTTTAGGGGCCGACACCTTATCTCCTTATTGGGGCCACGGAACGATTTTTGATGGTTGAATATTGTTTCGATAAGCATTCTAAGCATTTTATGCTATGTTGCTTTTAAAGATCTTTCTCCTTTTTGTTAAAGAAGTGATCGACATTTTGGACTTCTGGCCCCTTAAAACCCTTAATTACGTAACGCATGAATTTTTTTTTAAAATGTGTATTTAAATACTTATAAGATGAACATTTTTGCTTCTTAAACATATTACAAAATATTTCTCAGTAAAGTGCTATGGATAAAAGACATTAGTACGTTTTGACCCCTAATTTGAGGCGCCAGCCGCTTTTTCTTAATGTCAAATGAAAGGTCTATTAAAATTAAACATATTTTGTTCAACAAGTGTTTAGAAATTCGTTACCGTTCTTGAGCTATCTGGAAAAGAACGTTTTAGGGGGCCGACCCCTTATCTTATTAAAATCAAAATTTAATTTGGGTGTCTAAAAACTTTTATAAACTAGCTGGTAAAAAATGTTACTCTTAGAAAAATTACATTTATAACACCTTGCATATTTGACAAATGATCTATTGAGATCTGATCAGAGGTCATATTTCTACCTTAGGATCAATAACTAGTATTCATTAACAAGTTAAAATTAATAACAATAAATGATTCAAATTACAAATGTTTATACTCCACATTCACCCCCCCCCCCCAATCTTACCTGGTTCTAAAGATTCAGTCTTCTTAATACATTCTTACATGTATACAGTAGCAAATTTTAAATCATTTCTTGATTGCTTTTTCTTTCCTGATGCACATTTACATTTTGGAAATTGCTTAATTCAATTTTTCGTCCCATAAGGTCATGACCTACATTGTATTTGATGCATTATAATACATTAAGAAAGAAATACTCCTTCCTTCCTATTATAAGTTATATTAAAAAATGATAAGTGTCTACACTTTCTTACATGTAATACACAAATTTAATAAGAAATTCTTTATACAGGGTCAATATGGGGTCAACTCAATAGTGCAAGTCTGACAAATAAAAAAAATAACTTTTGCAACTAAAATGACAGAATTTTTACAAATGCGATAGGATAGGTAACGATGATAAGCTTATTTAAATATTAAAAGATGATGATACAGTACGCTGTCAAAGGGAGATCACATTTAGAAAGTGAAAGTATAACTTATTTATGCTGGCATCTCATTATATTGTGCTACTGCTACTACATGTATTATGCTTACCTATATTGGTCAACATCATAATGATAATCCAATTAAAACGCAATAATGAATTCCTTTAGCTGATTTTAACTAATCCTTTTCTGTATATGGAAAACACAGACATGTATGTATACACGTGAACCCATCTAATCGAAGAGCTGGGTAAAACAAGTAATCGCTAATGAAACCCGCAGACCTGTGTTGTGTACGTAACTTCAGACAAAGATCAGTTATTTGTAACATGCATGTATTTTTATGACCTATTCTTCAAATCCACTTGCACTATTTTATTAGGTAAATAAGAGCTTTTAGGTGGTGCAGGACACCTGCATATTGCGATGTATACTTCCTATTGAGATCAACAATAAAGTATATTAAATATATATTAATCAAATATTTACCCCCCAAATAATGTTACCTAACATTGAAGCGCAATGGGCTAGAGCGTTTACATGTCTATAAGAGCATTGGAGTCCAAGGTGTATTTTTGGTAATTTTACAATTGATATAAATGAATTTTCATTGGGAGGGGGTGTCTGGACCCCTCACTCCCACCCCTTCTCTAAATCTGTGCACACGATTATGTACATGTAGGCACACAGAAGCAAATCTAAAACCGGCAACCGCCACGGTGAGGGGGCTTAATTTAATTTTTAATTTTGTTTGTAATAATTATATAGACTATTATACTTTCTATGACATGAAATGTTAAGATTATTGATTAACTGAAAATTCACTGCAAACAGTTCAACCCCAAATTGCACATAAAGTGCTGCTCATGTGTATTATCAAATGGGAAGGGATCTCATCCTTCAGTTATGAAAATTATAATTTTTAAATGTATTACCGGAGCTTGCATGTGGCCTTCATTTTTAATTAAACTGGTACAAAACAGTGTTATTTAGGGACAAACACTTGGTGCGGGTATTACTGTCTAATGACAGCACCTAGTTTTGTTTATTTCCTAGAAATTTCTTTACAGTATATATATATTATATCCATTTTCTGTTTACAAGAAAAGGATCTTTTGTACAGAATTTTTCATGAGGAACGGAAGACCTTTTTGTTGCTATAGCAACAAGAGTCTAGTTTAAAATATAATTATATTCATCATAAATAGCTCGTCTTAGAAAGTGTAGAAAAATTGCAAATTTTTATATGAGAATTTAAGTCTGACATCATCCGCATTATTCGCGTCAGTCCGTTAACTGTTTAGGTTGCTAAAGGTTTTGATCTCTTAATAAACTGATACTAACTGAATCACATAAATTCCGTTTTTTTCAGTTTCCATATGCATAGAGCTGTGAATCACAATCGGTTTGATAAAGAGATAGAGGAAAAAATACTCAATGGATGTAAATATAGCAACATATTTGAAATCAAAAAGCACAAGCATAGCGATTACCTTTATTCCTATGAATTTTGAGTCACTTTCGGACGATGGTCCAAATGGGCCGTTTTCGCTGTTCAAATTTTTCATTCGAACCGCACATTTAAGCTTTAATATAAAGTGAAAATGCATTTAACAAAATACTCAACATTCATGTTAGTTATATATGTTTCTAAAATTTTAAAAATGTTTTGAAAAAATGAAAACAGCATACTAGTATTCCCAATTTATCTAGTCCTTCTTCATCAAAATTTGCTGTCCGAAGGTTGGTTAAGTGCCTTTGAGAATACTCAACAATTTTTGATGAAAAAATAATCTCGCCATCAGCTGTCCATAAAACGTGATACAAATAGTCTTGAAGATCAAAGGTACTTGACTCTAGAGAACACTTAAAAATCAAAATCTGGTACTTTGCACCGCTAGCCTCTTTCTCGTCGAAATCCGGTACAATGATAGGTTTGTCGACTTTATAGGACGGGGGTTTCTCTGTTTGAATAGACAATAGCGAGTAAAGATGTATCCTCTTAATTCATACGTTTATTTCAAACGTTTTGAAATCCACCAAGAGACCTACGTAGGTATATATATATGCCAAATCTCTCATCTTCTAATAAGTGTAGCAATGTTGATTTCACATAAGTATATCTTTTAATATAACAGAATGTAACAGAATTTATATTTCATCAAGTGACAGCCTCTTTTATTTTGAATTGTTACCAATACAATTCATATGTAACGCACCTTAACTCACCGAACTTTTAAAATTATAGCCAGTCCTTGCAACTGATTCAATCTGAATTTCTCACGGCTCATGTACATGGTCATGGAACATTTTTACTTTGCATTAAGTAGTTTGTCTTTTGTTTATCATGCCTAATGTCAAGCTTCTCTAAGGTAAGCCTTTTATTTGTTAAAATACTATTTAAAGTGTTAATGTTTTATGAATGCAGTAAGTATCCTAAAACATCCAGTTACAAAGTTTCTGAGTACTCTAAACTGAAAGTTATATATAAACATGTATGATGGTCCGTTGATGTCTTTATGTATAAGAATGACGTTATGTTCCGGTGGTCTCATGTTAGTATGTATAATGTGTGAGTAAATGTAAGCGTATTAATCTGTATAGCAATGAATGAATATGATTTTATGTGTAATATGTATATGTATGTACTATGTATTTTATGTGTAACAGCTAGAAGTTACGAGTAAGTAAAATGTTTATCATTGAGACGTGCAGTATTTGTGTACATGCCACGTGTTAGTATGATGTCCACCTTGTGACATGAATATGTATTTAAACAATTAAAGCTGCATAGTTTAATTTTTTGGCCATCACAGTATCCATACTAACCAATTATCTTAAAAAGTTATAAATGTTCGCCAATTTACACCAGAATCGATCCTCTTTCAAAGTTAAAAATATTCAAAGTAAATATTATTTTCCTTAAGGGCATTCAACAAAGCAAAATGCATCATGGGAATGTTTCGAAAAGGGAACTGTTTGGTTGCATCCTCCAAATGTTTGGGTTAATTTAACCCGCATGTCATGCATCAATAATAAACAAAACAAACTTCAGAAATTATATTGATCAAAATGTACACAGGTTTATTCTTGATTTGCCAGAGCATATTCGTATTTAGACTCTATTTAAACGATGTCAAAGCCGTATATACAACCAACCAATATACAACCTCGACGTCAGGTTTAAAAAATATGAGGCGAAATTACGCGATACCCTTTAATGTATTTTGTAAAAAATGTTTGTACATCATTTTTTCATTGAAATATAGTTAAATTGACCGAGAAAACTACTGCAATGTCTATTATTCTTTATATACTAAGCATAACCATCGTTTAAAAGCGTTCACAAAATTTGATATGAAAATCAGAACAAGCAGCTTAAACAGGATTAACGTCTAAATCTTTCTAGTATCTTCCTTTTGATTCCCAGTATCTGAACAGAACTTCTTTGAGTATCTACAACGTAGCGTAGACATCTTCGTGAAACTGAATGGAGAATTATCCTCCTACTGAAGACCAAAACCAATGGAACCTAAATACCGACTTACCAAATTCTTCTACAAACTGACTGTTCAGCAAAAAAATCAATCTCCTTCAAGATGAGTTACGCGGGCATATTGTTCAAAAATTCATATTTTTTAATATAAAAATTCATGTTTCTCATCATTTTAGGATCGGCATTTTACATTATCACCGGGTCATTTAGTCATCAATGACACCCATTATTGAACTATTTGCATATTCGTGTTTCAGATATATATGTTACATATACCGAAATAATCTCATTATTGTAATATATTTGAATCAAAAGGCACCTTGACCCCATGTGCCTTGATAAGATAGGAATGTCTTTAAATATATCCTTATTGATTATCATTTTCTGTTTTTTGACTTTTTTTGTCACTGTTACATTTAAAAAAATTTAGATAAAAAATTGCAAGCTTCAAATTAAATTTAATAAATAATGTTTTTGTGAAATATATAATATGTAGGTGCTAAATACTTAGCCACAGGTTGGTTCCATTTGACATTTGTAGGTCAAAGTTGGACAAAATGGGAACTTTAATATGTTATGATTAAAAAAAGTAATTTTATACCTTTTTGGTAAAATTTTGTTTTCTAGTAAAATGTAGCAATGGTATAAATAACCCTATAATGTAATAGAAGTACATAGTTTAAATAAATAAAAAAAGTATAAATTTTAATCACTTCTCTTGAAAGAAATCTGGTCATTCGTTTGAAGAAAAAATAATGAGAAAGTAATAAGTAGCTTTGGTTCATTAGACTAGACTGAAAATATTAATATGACACAGTATGATAAAATAAACTAATTTTATCTTCCGGCCAGGCGAGCTAATGTATGATTTGAATATTTGTCTATTTAGATAAATGAGCTTACATATAAGAATAATGATTTAAGATTTGTTTTCACAGTGCCCTAGAATAATCCCAATTGAGAGAGAGAGAGAGAGAGAGAGAGAGAGAGAGAGAGAGAGAGAGAGAGAGATATTACCATATATTCCGTAAGCTGCAAAGAAAATTTAACTCATATACAGATACATCACACGCTTCGCTTAAATTATGATTCACAATATATGATCTTTACAAAATAAAATGCAATTAAAACGTCTAAACATTTGTATACTTAAGTTAATTATGGCTCCCGAAGGACAAAACATTGCCCGACGTGAAGAGAAAAAGTGGGTTTTTTTTAAGTTACAAAAAAACATTTTCCAGAAAATTTATCTTTGAAATTTACAAAGTTGAGTAATGAAAAAGTGTCAGATTGCTGTATGCATAGCTCAAACTTTCATTTAGTAACTGTAAGTTTAGCTATGATATCTCCGATTAAAATTTTAGAAATAAATTATGTGTCACCAGACATTGCATTTGGAAAATTTATTTTGATATACCTTTTCCATGAAAATACATTTATCTCTCTTCAGTGTTAAATGCTTACAGCAAGTCAATCAATCATTTTTTAATTATTAAAGCGATATTTTGACCAAAGAGTATGAACATTTTTATTTATAATTCACATGAAATCTTTCACATAAGCCCTCAAAAGTCGGAAAGGCAAACTAATTTATAAACTTTTTTTGGTCATGATAATAAATTTTTGCCCATCTAAAATACAAGTAGCGCTTTTGATTTTATTCCATTAATAAAGCAATCGTGCATATGACTTTTATGTACACAGGGCATAGAATGTATTTGCTAGCATATACTGTACAAATACATTCTTTGTTCAAACGGTTTAGTTGATGACTAAATTCGACTCAATTTTAAATCGCTCATAATTAAAATCTAATATTTAAAAATTAAAATATCTTATTATCTCTTTCAATAAAGAAACATCGAAATTTCATTTGTTTCATCAACATACTCTAACTCTTTAAGCACACATGTGAAAGTAGTTTGAAATTATTATTATTAATTTTATCAAAGATACATGTAGTAATATAAAGATAGAAAATAGTCTGACTTACTAAAACAATATGCTACATCACAACTGTGTGGTCGATTCAAAAAGTATTCGTTGTATTTGCTGCAATTTCGTATTGCAATAGGTAGAGTTTCCAAACACTTATTGCTGAATGATGGAATACAGGCATTATACCACTGAGTATCCCCAACATTATCCGGTAAATGCTGGCCATCTAAGTGAAACAAAAAAAATAATGAATAATATTTGTCTTAAATTGAAAAAGTATAAGTTATATTTCAATGAAAAAATATCTTCATTGTACCTCCATAGGGGAATTGATAGTTTTTGAGCCCCATGTTAAGAATAGGGCACCCTTCTTTCAGACAAAGTTACAAGTTAAACAAGCATTCTGAGAGTATTGCAAAAGCAATATACGTCTCCTACCGGTTTGTATTATTCTACGAAAGCTTCCAAGCACACAACTATTTCAGAAATATTGTAAACGAGATGTCATGCTTTAATCAGAGATAAAAGAACAGACTCTGGGGAAATTAAAACTATAATGTAATAGTTGATATAGAAGTTAAATACAAGGTCGGTAAAATAATACTCTTCATTTTATCTCATGTAATTTTGCCAAGTCCATTAAGTATTCGCCGGTAAAAATTTGTGAAAACGATGCACTGTTATGCACAATATCATTTCTTACCGTCTTCTGTACCCCGAATCAAACCAAACATTTAAACAGCCGAACCCGACAACGAACCCGATTGTGATAATACAAAAAAAAACCTTTTTACAACACAATGTATGACACTATTTTACAGAATTTATTTGTTTGTTAGAAATGATAAAAGGAATGGTACAAGTAACGCACAATATTATTTCTAACTACACATTGGCTTCATTTATTCAATACACAGCGAACCCGATGTTCGACATATGTGAAAGTAGTTTGAAATTATTATTTTATTAATATTATATAAATAGTGCCTGTTTGGGAGGGTAACAGTTGAAATTGACACCCCGAGAAAACCATTGTCAACCGACGCGAATCGAAGCGGAGGTTGACAATGGTTTTCGAGGGGTGTCAATTTCAACTGTTATCCTCCCAAACAGGCACTATTTATTTTGTTGTACTGAATGTTTTAATTTTTAAGAAAATTTTACTGTTTTTTTTATAGGAATAACGTGAATTCTACAGCGAACCGTACGCGCATAATTTTCGCGCATGTAACATTTTTTAATGTTACCCGTTGCTAAGTGCGTTACTAACGCTGAGTGTAATAGAAAATATTATTAACTGCGTCTTAACCAATCCGATTTCAGTATTTAACATTAAAGTATAACAATATCAAAGATACAAAAAGCAATATCAAGATAGAAAATAGTCTGACTTATAGAGGGTGTGTAGCGATGAGTAGAACGATAGAAACCGACAACTAATATGGCTGTAGTCGGAGATACCCTATATCCGGGGGACACTGCGAGCATTTAATTTCTAACAGATTGTCGGTAGGCCTTACTTCCCAGAACTACATAAGTGCATGATCCGAATGGTTATTAACAAAATACCTTTGCAAATGACCGATGACAAAGTAATTATATTTACGTAATCTATTTTTATGAAAAAAAAGTAGCTATCAATGACATCAAAAGCCTGGAATTTGATTTATCGTGGGGGTTGGTTGTATAAAGTTTAGAATAAGTTTTGATGAAACTGACTTAAAAAAACTGGCGTAAAATATTGCAATTTTAAAATTTTCTTAAAGTTCTTTAGAATTCTAAGAAATCCACATCTGATTTACACTGCTTCTTGAACACACTGTTGCACAATACTCTAGAAGTTTTTACTTTACTACTGCTAATGTTTTAGTAAGGAGTAAAAAAGAGGCTTCATAGAACATTTACTGGGACCCACTATATACCTTTGTTTGTAAGGGTTTTTATGGAGTTTAGGTATCCAATATAAGCCAGGTAATCCAAATTGATCCTGGTTGTTAGGAATATTGAAAATAATCAAAACTGATATAAAATTTGAAGAATGTTCTCCTTGGGAAGAGAGCGATGTGTATAATTTGGATTGCCACTTGTAGAATTAAATCCGGGGACCTGTAAAGTGCGAAACGAAATAGAAACGAAACGAAATCTAACGAAACGAAACGAAATCTACCAAAATGAAACGAAACCTACCGAAACCAAACCGAAACAAAACCAAACGAAACAAAATGAAATAAATCGAGTAAAATGAAAAGTTCATTAATATACTTGTATAAATGTGACATTTCAATCTAAATATATATTAAATGTATGTATTAAAATGTTTTTTACTAGTATTTTAGAAGTAACGGGTTATGTTTGTCCCTTTCTAGACATGCGCATTTGTAGGTATAGATACACTTCAAAAGTTATTGCCCATTTCTATGCAATACAAAATATATTTAGACTCTAACTAAATATAAACCTAAAGTTCCTAGTATCACTGTAGGTTTTTTTTTTTTATAATCCATTTCTAATCACACTTCACACTTGTAAACAGAAAATGATACTTTAGAACTTGGCGATTCTTGTTTTGCTATTGTCTAAAACCAATCTATATCAGACCACGCACTTTTATAAACAGTAAAATTAAAGCGGAGGACTAGTAATTTTTAAAGAAATAGTATGGTAAATTGCAATTGGTCCTCGGTGTTCAAGATAAACTGAGTTGTCACACGTGCTTTCACTTTTTAAGACAAACAGTATTAGTTGCTCACAGACACTACTGCCTGAATAAATTATCCCAGTGAACTGAAGAGACCACATTTTAGGGGATACAAATTTCATTTTCACATGGTAATGAGAGTTGCTACATACTTAAAATTTCATTTCATTGTATACGCAATTATTAGAGGGGTTGTTTACACTCCTTCATACTGGAATTATTTTTATACTTATACATCACAAAAACATTGATTTCATTTTGCTCGATTTTACTTCATTTTGTTTCTGTAGGTTTCGTTTCGTTTTGGTTTCGTTTCGATTTGATTTTGTTTCGGTAGGTTTCCTTTAGTTTTGGTAGATTTCGTTCGTTTCGGTAGATTTCGACTCATTTCATTTTTTTTTCGTTTCTATTTTGCTTTGCACTTTACAGGTACCCAATTAAATCTTAGTTCTTCTAATATACACTTTTAAAATAAAGTAAGCCGTTTAAACAAAGACGGCATTGTTTCCTGCTCTGACAGGGCATGAGACACCTGTTTATTGTAAAAAAAAAAAAAAGAACTCCCTTTCGAATTAAACAAGCGTATAAATATGATATTTACCAAAACAAAAATGATATCTAAGAGTTTGGAACGTTAACTAATGGTCTGTAAATTTTGAATTCGTTTAAGTTTTTCCGGGAAGGAGGGGGGGGGGGATTATGATTATTATTGTGTTTGCAGGAGTGGCGGTTTGGATCCGAGGTTTATGTTTGGTAATTTTACTATCTAAATGAACTTTTCAAAGAGGGACGGGAGACCGGACCATTACCTTCATCCCTTCTTTAAATCCGACACACGAGGTCAAATATAGAAGGTTAAATGGTTTTCAGACTGCGTTTTAATCGCTGTATGGAAGATTTTAACATGCATTTTAGTCCTATCAGACAACGTGTCAAGGTCTTCTTTTTCCTGTTTGGCTAATCGTTTGGAGTATTCTTCTACAGAATACATAATATGTATGAAATTAGAATGCCAAGTAAAAGATCGGGGTTCCCTAAATTTTAACCGTTAAGAATGAAACCCTGCGAATGTTGTTGTCATTTAAATTCAGACTACATGGTTTTATTTGACCCTTTCAGTTTCGAAGTAAAAATCATGCCTTGTGTTTATAGTCTATTTCCTAGAATTTAGGTACTTGTAGTCAAATATGAAATCTAGACGTTTATTGATTTTAAACATAACCTTTATTAATTGGTGGATAAAGATGAGTGCTAGACGTAAATGTGACAATAGAATATGTAGGCTTTTTTTCTACTGTTGCAACAGTTAACATGCTTAGTAGCGATATCCCTAAGGATACATTTTCTATCCGCGCCTGACCAAGTAATAACATCAAAAGTGAAACAGACTATACCATTTTATGAAGAATGTTCCTTGAAAATGACTCGATATACTAAGTATATATACACAACAGACACCCATCCTTTTTTTTTTTAAAAGCATGGTATTGCATATCAAAAGGATCAAACATGGCTATGATTTTATCAAGCAACCCAATCTTTATATTTTTAATTACGTGTGGAGTGGTTGTACACAAACGATAACTCTGTTGTGAATATTATCGTTTAGTTTAAATAACCGCTAGAAGATAATGTGGTAAAACAGATTTATTACTATCTATTTCATATGTATTTATTCGTTTTTTTTATTTTCTATTTTCGTTTTGTGCAGTACATTCTTAAATATTATTCATCTAAAGTTTTATTGCGCGCGTATGGTTCTTTAATTTCATTGGTTCATAATATTATCCAATCAATTTGATTTTCTTATAGTATAAGTCACTGTTCAACCTAAGTCCAATTGGGCAGTATTTCATTTTAACAACGTCGGACAATCCAGTGTATATCAGCTGCATCTTGTGGTAGGTTAATATTATATTTAGTAATATATTTCTTTACTACCATGATAGTGATTAGGGCATATTATTTTATTTGCAAGGGTTATACTTTATCGTATTTTTGCAGTTAATCTTGCCATTGTAATTTCTGAAACTTGTTTGTAAGTTGCATTTTTATCAACATATTATCGAAACTAAAACATATTGAATGAACATGTAAAATTGTATTTTGTCTAATGTATTTTTCTTTGTTTATAGGTCAATGCTTTAAAACGTTTAATAAATCTGTTAAACAAAACGGCTGTCTTTTGGAATTCCTTACTGCTCGATTATCCGAACACTTATACTTCCGCTCGAAATTTCACAGGAACTGAACAAAACTCGGGGAAGTCTCGTGAACTTTCATTTGAGCACCTCTTGATTTATTACATACTAAGCAACGATAGAGAAAACATTCTGAACACCTTCGCAGAGGTGAAAAAGTGACTTATGATCATCATTTTTTACTTTATTTACGTCACCATTAATGTCCAGCAGGACTATAGTTGTAGGGTGAAGAAGAACAAGAACACATTGGAAGACTACCTTTCAGATGCTTGATGTCAGGGCTATCTAGAGGGTTTTTTTGTATTAAAAGGTTTTGATGCAATGGTTCATGTATAATTGTAAGAATACAGGAGTAGACTTCAACTTAAAATAAATTGTAATACAATTCTTGACCTTATTGTGATTAAGGATATTGCTTATATATGCTGCGTCAGTGCCTTTGTTTGCAGAAGAAACGTTGTTGTTATATAATAACATTATAGCAAAGAATTTTAAACACTGTACCTTGCTTGTAGCTCGAATTTTGACTTTCAAAATCTATGGAGGCACGGGAGATACTACTACAAACCATTTTAAATATTAAAATCGATCAAATAATTTCAAGCTCGGATCTTGTGTAGGTCTTTTAAATGTCTATTATGATTTAGGGATTCCACCATCTATATTATTTAAACAATCTGGAGTTTACATAATTATCTTACTCATCTATTTTTAACACTCTGAGAAACATTTCTTTTCACAAAGAATTTTCAAAACTTTTACCCTCAACTATAGGAATAATCTGTTCCATTCCTCCATATTTTTGAGATGTTTATTTTTAAAATTGATTTCAAAAGTATTACCAACTTTGTGTCAGCCCCGATCAATCTTCTCATTCAGGTAGATTTGCGTGTTGTGAACAAATCAACCATATTGAGCCCTATTGCTGTACTCTCGTACAATTTAACGATTTTTAATTTTATACATTATGCATCCCATGAAAATTGGGGACTTTTATTTTAGAGAGTTTTCAAACATTAAATGTTTTAATGTGAGTAATATTGGTATCAAATGATTTAATTTTGGAGTTATTTATAACTTAATGATTGTGATTTGTGCAATAGGGGTAATATTTTTTTAATATTTTTTTTTTTTGGTAAAAAGTTTAGGTCTTTCATTTAACAAGTGATATTGAGTATATACTACCTAGGATCTCAAAAGTTAAATCCTCAAAACTCACTTTCCGTCGTGAGTAATTAAATACATCCCTTGAGGGTTTTTTTCATAACCGATCAAAACCATATTTGTTTCTGTTCAATTTACTATTAAGCCTAAAACCCATACAAAGGAATTCAAGAAAATTGCATCATGTGATTGCTGTGTGCTGCCCATTATAATGGAACTATCATCTGCATATTAAGAAATTTTGCATTCTTCCCTGTCTATAATTGTACTTTCAATATATTTTTAGTTTCTATTTAATATTTCTAGTTTCAGCACAAAGAATAAAGGGTTATGGTGTTTTTATTTTGTTAGATGAGCAAATTTAAAAATAAAATGTTTTAAATTTTTAATCTTTTTTAACAAAGTAAATTGGTTGTGTTTTTGACATTGTTTTATTCATGAAGCCTTTAATATCATTTTCCATTGATGTTCGATCAAATCAAATGTGGTAAATGTTTATAATTTCAGAAAGAGATTTTCAAAATTCACGGCGTAGTTACAAAACGAAACTAGATTTCATAAGACAGTAATAACTGCTCCGAAAGTTGGCCACTGAATACACTTTTGTACCAGTTTTTGTCATGAAGAATACCACATTTAATTTCTTGTATTTTCAAAATTACAACTTTCATAAAGAACAACATTCTATCCCATAATACACTGGAGTGCCAATTTATTTACAGTTTGGGGCTTAAAGGGGCATGGTCACGATTTTGGTCAAATTTTTTTTTTTCGATTTTATTGTTTTACAATGCTTAAGTAAGGCAAACCAAAAGTGTCATTTGTTGAGTTATAAGCGAGTTACAGAGCTTACAATTCTTCGCTATGTAAACAAAGCGTTTGTTTACATTTCCAATGTTGAAGTGAAAATTTCAGTTTTGGCCTCAAATAAATGTGTTAATCGTTAGAAACTGTTTATTCATGCTTAAAATGAATAAGAAGATTGACAAATCAGCTTTAAAAGATTTTTTACAATTATATTGAACCTATGTAAACAAAACCAGTGCACGAGGCTTGTTTATATGACGAAGAATTGTGAGCCCTGTATCTTGCTCAAAACTCATCTACTGGCACCAAAATTTGATTTGATCATTAGAAATGCATTCCTAAAGCATTGTAAAAAATAAAAGCAGAAAAATGAAATTTAACCAAAATCGTGACCATGCCCCTTTAACTGTTTGCATGTGAATTCTAAAATTATTAACAGTCTTAACATTTCATTTGATAGAAAGCATGATCTCTATTATAACAAACAGAATTAAATTATGCCTCCATTCCTCGGCGGCTTCCGGTGCTATATTTGTATTTGTGTGCCAAAATCCTTGTGTGTCGGATTTAAAGAAGGGATGGGGATAATGGTCCGGTCTCCCGTCCCTCTTTGAAAAGTTCATTTAGAGAGTAAAATTACCAAACATAAACCTCGGATCCAAACCTCCACTCCTGCAAACACAATAATAATCATAATCTCCCCCCCCCCTTCCTTCCCGGAAAAACTTAAACGAATTCAAAACTTACAAACCATTACTTATTGCTCCAAAACCATTATGCCAGACTCTTTGGTAAATATTATATTTATACGCTTGTTTTATTCGAAAGGTAATAAGTTTTTTTTACAATATACAAGTGTCTCATGCCATTTTAAAGCTGAAAAAGCCTCACATTATTAATTAATATAATAAGATAGTGCAATGGTTAATTGGATGTCCAATGGCGACCATGTACATGTGTTTTGGATATGAAGAATAGGATAAATTAAGACGCATGCACTTTAATTTTGTGGTGATCAGCTAACGGATTTTATCTTGTGCTCTAATTGGATAATCAATATAAGCATGAACAATATAGGTAATTATAATACAAGTTTATAGGTCTATACAGTAGCGCAATAATATGAGACACAGGTAGGTAATACTTTCACTCTTTGAATGAGAACTCCCATTGCTAGCTACTGTATTATCATTTTAAGCAAGCTTATCATTGTTATCTTTCTAATTGCATTAATACAGTTTCTGTCATTTTAATTGCAGAGATTATTTTTTTTCATTTGTCAGACTTGCACAATTGAGTTGACCTCACATTGACAGTTTGTATCAAATTTGTGTATTAAATGTAAATAAGTGTATCATGTTTAAATGAGTTATAATAGGGAGGAAGGTAGGGGTATTATTCCTTAACCCATCCTAGGATTTGTGAATTAGATACATTTCTAGTGAAAATGAGGGCATATTTCCTTTAACCCCTCTATCCCATTACACACCAGTTTCAGAAAAACATTAATGCGTGTAATTTTCTTTTATTTTGCTTGTTCTTTTTGTAAAGAAAAATGTTTCAATTCCAGTTTGCCTGAATAACTCTTAAGGATAATAGGAGAGTTGATCCAAAAATCATTGCATCATCTATATATTTTCTGCCGGTAATAATTCGAAAATTTTAATGCACATGTTTATGACAGACCCTATCAGATGTGACAGACCCTATCATACACAAAAAGATGACTGTTAAAATTATAAAAGGAAACCTGATTAGCCATGAACATGGCACCCCAAATCATATTCTGGTATATCATATGGCTACTGAAAAAAAGTTGACGATTTTAAAACCTGTATATATATATATATATATATATATATATATATATATATATATATATATATATATATATATATGAACGAATAAGTCCTTGGTATAGGTAACGATATAGAAAAAGGTTTTCAGTTGACGATAACACAATAATCCATTTCTCTCAAATTTAATCCAGAGCGCTTTCGCCTGATCGGCTCTTCAGTGGATTTCAAATTGTAACAGAAATAACAAACGTTGACGTCGTTATCATGACGTCATAAAGTAGACAACGTCACGAACAGTGTAAACAATATTTGGAGATGACGGCAAATATTTTTTACAAACACATGTAAACGTAATAAAATATGTACAGATGATATTGATTTAAAATTAGAGGTTATTAAAATGAAAGCTGAATAAAGTCAATGCAGAATAAATAATGCTGCGACTTGCAAAAGAACAGTATTTCATAAATAAATTTTAACCTAAACTTAATAGATAATTGCATTATTTATTCTGCTTATATATATATATATATATATATATCTAAAGGTCTCAATTTCTGTCGAACACCGCATGAGGTTGATGACAAAAAGGTTAGAGAGGACACCAGAGAATTTTTCTGAAGGCTAAGATTAAAGGAACACTTCTCGCGAAAAGACTCCAGCAATGACCACACAGACGAACCTTCTCCGCCCTTGCACAACTTAGAGGAACATAAGTTGTGCCGACCCAAAAGTACTTGGGAACCGGCACCGGGCAAATGTGGAGCGCTTGAGTCTTACATTGATGCTGTTGAGTCAGACATTGAGAAGCTCCTGACCAACCAAAAAATCTTCCCCGACAATCTGACGAAAGAAGAAAGATCTGCTCTACAAAGGTTGAAAAACAGGGACGACATAGTCATAAAAAAGCAGACAAAGGATCCACAGTTGTTGTCCTCGACAAACAAGCGTATTTAGCTGAAGCCAACAGACAACTGACAGACGATCGTTTCTACAAGAAACTGGACTTTGATCCTACTGAAAAGTTTTCAGCTCTCATCACTAACACCCTGGACAAAATGTATGAAAATGATGAGATTGGTGTTAATGTTTATGGAACGCTTCGCCCAACCAACTGTAGACCGGGCCAATTTAATCTGCTTCCAAAAATCCACAAGGAAGGAATGCCTGGGCGCCCTATAGTCAGTGCCATCGGCCACCCCACGGAGAAAATATCTGAATTTATAGATTTACATCTCCGTCCACATGTAGAAGATTTGCCATCATACCTCAAGGACACTACATATTACCTGAATAAAACACCTTCCTCTGGCCTGCCAGACCATACTCTTCTCGTTACAATGGACGTCACGTCCTTGTACACGAATATTCCTCACGATGAAGGTATCGAGGCCTGCAGGGAGGTATGGGACAGTAGAAAGATTCAGCAGCCGTCAACCGAATCTCTGCTCGAGCTCCTTGAACATGTTCTCAAGCTGAACAATTTCATGTTTAATGGCGAACATTACATACAAATAAGTGGTACAGCTATGGGCACCAAAATGGCTCCCTCTTACGCCAATATATTTATGGGAAAATTGGAACGCAACCTGCTTCTCAGAGCTCCTTTCAAACCTTTGAGCTGATTGCGGTTCATCGATCATATTGAGATGAAATGAGTCGAAAACCGAGACTGCCTAAATGACTTCATCACCTTTGCCCTCTCCTTCCACAATTCGATTAAATTCACAGTGGACATATCTAGTTCCAAAAATGTATTTTTGGATACTACATCCACCTTGGAAGATGGTGAAATAAAATTCAGTCTCCATACCAAACCCACTGATTATCACCTCTACCTCAAGCCATCGAGTTGCCACCCTCCCCATACTTTTAGAGGAATTCCTAAAGGATTAACAACCTGAATCAGACGAATCTGTTCTTCTAATGAAATCTTTGAAGAACAGAGCAGAATATTAAAATCCCATCTGTGTAATCGAGGCTATAAAGCCCACACAGTTCAATCTGCAATTGATGAGATTACTACAAAAGACAGGAAAACCCTTTTACAATCCAAAGAGAAAACAGACAAAAGCAGGGTTCCACTTGTCACTACATATCACCCCGCCCTTAAGAACCTCAACAGTATCCTTAGAAATAATCTGCCCATTCTTTACACTAACGAAAGAATGGCTGATCTTTTCAAGCATCCACCAATGGCTGCGTTTAAACGCCCGAGGAACTTAAAGGACATGGTAATGAGGGCAAGATTAGACAACCCGTTGCCAAATGGTGGGTTTAAAACATGTTCTGATACCAGATGCCTGTTGTGCAAACACAGCACCAACGCGGACAGTTTTAAAAGCCCCATCACGGGTCGCACCTACACGATATTTGGCAACACTTCTTGCTGCACAGATAACTGCATCTATCTCATCAGTTGCAAAGTCTGCTCTAAGCAATACGTTGGTGAAACAGGTGACCTCCGCAGAAGGATCAACAAGCACCGCTCTACCATAAAGACCAAAAAGTCAAGGAGCCCGTCGGAGAACATTTTAATACAAGTAGCCACAAATGGGAAGACATGACAGTATTGGTTATTGACCATAATCCTCATTGGACAGACGCAGAGAGGAAAAGCAAGGAAAAGTTCTGGATGCACAGACTCAAATCATTCAGACCTGATGGCATGAACAAACAAATGGACTTCACTAAAATGAACGTCTCATAGCCATACATCACCTGACACCCACATAGTAATTTCATGAAATATGTCAACTGCGCCTCTTCCATTCATTTATTAGTTTCTTTACTACCTTTTATTCGTAAATCATTTTTTTTCTTAATTGTATCTATTTATTTTCATTTAATTTTATCTCTTTTTAATAAAAAATTCGAGTCTATATTATAAGTGCCGTACAAATTAACAACGGGGGTTCAACTTAACATTAATTCACTCGGACGTCAATTTTAATTAGCTAATTAACTTAATCAGGCGTGAAGTTGGCAGTCGATTGATTACTTTAGAGCGATCGGCGACAGTAGCAACACCTTCTTTAAGAATGTGAACAAATATTTATAATGTAGCTGTTCTTTTTTATAGTTTCTTAAGTAGTTTAGTAGTAGCTTTAGATTTTGTTTTCTTTGTTTTGTACTATTGTAATTTATTTTTTGGTCCTGAAGAAGGGACTGGTTGTCCCGAAAAAATGCCAATTTCTATTGTTCGTGTCGTTAGCCATTTTAAGTGCTTTATATATATATATAAATATATATATATATATATATATATATATATATATATATATATATATATATATATATATATATATATATATATATATATATATATATATTCAAATCACAAAAGTATTTTCTCAGTGTCCGGTAAAAATATAATAAAAGAAAAAAAGCAACACTAACTGCAAAACATTGCAGTTAGTGTTGCTTTTTTTCTTTTATTATAGATAGATAGATAGATAGATAGATAGATAGATAGATAGATAGATAGATAGATAGATAGATAGATAGGTCATTTTCAGCCACTAAATGACTCTCAGGACATTTTGAAATTAGCAAAACCTTGTTGCACATCTACAGGACACCCAAAAACATGTTTCAAAAGATGATTTGTCTACTGTTGATAATGTAAGAGGAGAAAGAGAAACCAGGTTTTTGTTAAAAGTAGTCATTTTTACCTATTATTTGACCACATAACTATCAGATTTTTATCTAAACAAGACAACATGACACCCAAAATTTAACTTCAAATGTTCCTTTGCTAGTTTATAAAATGTAGAGAGTTTGAGAAAGTAAAACGTGACAGACGGACGGACAGGGTACCAACAATATACACGAACGTTCTTTAGAAAGTGTTGATATGAAAAGGAAAATGCATTGTCTTCATCCGGATGAGAAACTAAATATTTAAAGTCATAAAACAATGGTGACTCATTAAGGAAGCTATACAAGTATATCACAGAAGTGCATTCCTGCATTTGTCATAATGAGATAAAGTCATGATAAATATCGATAATTTCTGGCTTCATTCATATATTCATGACAAATTTCAATTACAAGTAAATCTGACGATAGAATAAGTAATAGTGGTTCATTTAACAGCATAGTAATATGAATCATTAATTTTGTCGACAGACTGTTATGTACCCACTTCGAAACCTTTATCGATCGGAACTTACATTTTCATAACCTAGAGATTAAATTTAGATGCTACTGTAAATGATCTGCACTTTCTCCTTGAAGCATACTCTTTAATCTGGCCTTGCCTGTTTCCATTGGTCTGGCCTGGCCTCATTGGCCTGACCTGCCCTTACTTAAAGAAATACCCTTAAGTTTTGTCTGGTCTAGACAATTGACTGGTCCTAAATTTTGCCTTTTTAAATTTTTGCCTCAAATAAATTTTTTCCCTCTAGTTTCTATGGAATTATTATTGAATTTTTATTAAATTAAGGTAACTCACTTCACATAAACTTATATTCTTAAGACACTATGTAACAAAATGGCGAGTTGAGTGTTTTGTTTAAATGTTTGTATCACTTGATTTGGTCGTATATCATCAAATCTCAGTGGTTCAAGCATCAGGATTGTGAACCACAAAGAAAAGTTCGAAACCGTTAAGGGGTTTTGCTCAAATTTCAAGAAGTTAATTTTTGAAAATAATAACTTTTATTCCAAAATGTATATTTTTTGCCTAATTGACTTTGATATTTCTTATACATCATGCTATCTATCATAATCAAATACTTTTCTGCAGATTTTAGAGACTATTTCAAGGTGTAGTAAGCGACCTAAAATGCGAAAGAGAAAATCATGTGGTGAAAATATATAAAAAGTGACCTGAACAATTAAGATTCAATTGATTGTATCCATGTTTACACACACAATAAATACAAAAGATGTTATAAATGTTAAGGATTATGGCAAATACTAAAGCAATCAGAGTTACAATTCAGAACCGGAACCCTCTCCCTCAACTCAAAAATATAGATTGTAGATGTTATCAACAGTTTATTTCACTCTTACATAATTAATAACGCAGTATATCCCGGTGACCTTGAAATAAAAGATACAACAGAGTCAGCGTCATCCGTTTTAAATTTGGACATTTTGCCAGAAAAAGACACTCATGGTAACCCAACAACAAAACTATATGATTAACGAGTATATTTTAATTTTTGTATCATCAACTGTCCTTTTTTATTTAGCAATTTACCTTTATCACTCAACTTTTCTTACTTATTAAGCAATTGACCATCATCACCTGTTTATGCGTTTTATGTTTATTAACTTTTTCGTTATGCAAGATCATGTTGTACGTACAAACACTTTTTTATACGAGGCAAGCTACCAAGAAGATGAAACGAGTTGTTGAAATAAAAATATCAAAATCATCAAATAAAAAAATCTATGGTTGAAACAATGACCTTGTCATCAATCGCAAGTAGAATGTTTCATTAAGACACAAGCTGACTGACATTTTAGCTCACCTGAACTGAAATCTGAAGTGAGCTTTTCTGATCACAATTTGCCTGTCGTCCATCTGACCGTCCGTCTGTCCGAAAACTTTTTTACATTTTTACATCTAAGGACCCCACCCTTTTTGAGGGAAGATCAAATGAGAAATTTTCAAAAATCCTCTCAAGAACCATTTTACCGGGAAAGCTGAAACTCATGTGGAAATATCCTCGGGTAGTGTAGATTCAAAATTGTTCAAATCATGACCCTCGAAAATAGAGTGGGACCATAATGGGGGTCGAATTCTTAGATAAAAATATATAGAATAAATCTTCTATTCGGAAAGTAATCCGCAAGGGAAAATGTAACTTGCGTTAAAGCATCCTCAGGTAGTAAAAATTTAAGTTGTTGAAATCATGACTCAGCAATGGGGCCACAATGGGAGGGGGGGCGAACTTTTACATAAGAATATATAGAGTAAATCTTTAAAAAATCTTTTTCTCAGAAAGTAATCTGCTATAAACTTGAAACTTGTGTGGAAGCAGTCTGATGTAGTTTTGATTCAAAGTTGTGAAAATCATGACCAACAAAGAAAGGATGGGGCCACATTATGGGGAGTCAAATTTTTTACGGCGGACTATATTGAGTATATTTTTAAAAATCTTCTTCTCAGAAACTAATCTTCTAAGAAAGATGAAAGTTATGTGGAAGCATCTTCAGGTAATAAAAATTCAAAGTTGTTCAAAGCATGACCCTCAAGTGTAGGGTGGGGCCACAATAGGGGGGGGTTGAACTTTTACATAAGAATACATTGAGCAATTTTTTTTTTAAATTCTCAAAAACCCATCTGGCAGGAAACTTGAAACTTGTGTAATATCATCCTCAGGTAATGTAGATAAATATTGACCATCACAAACAAACCAATTCATCAATAACTTTGTTTTTCTCATATTATGACATTTTCTCGATTTTTACATTCACCTCAATCATGACATGTCCAACTGTGACAAGGAACAAACGGCGGGTGCTATCGGTCAACAGGGGATGGTTAATCCTCAAAGGCACCTGACCCACTTTTTTCTTTTCAGAAGTCCGTCTTGCTCTACTTTAGAGCGTTTAGTACGGAAAAAGATATATCATATCCTGTATGACGTCATAATGAATAAATGACATCAAAGCAATATACAATCAAATCAATTATGACGTCATAATAGAGTAAACACATCAAAGCATTATTGCAATGATAGTTATGTGATGTGTTATATGTTCCCTCTTAAATTAGAGTAGTTGCCATTTGAATTTACGTCACGTTGCTGTGTTAGACTCTGGACCAGAATAAAAGGGCAGCGTAATGATTTGCTAAATTCTCAGCAACAAACAGTAACAGCAACAAAATATATAAAAAGAACAAGGGTCCAGGGATTCTTTTTTAAAAACCACTTGAAAGGTAAGAATGAGATTTGAAGAGATCGGCCATGTGAAATTGAACGAGATAGAGGCCGTTTTTATACATGACATTTTGAAATTAATCACTTCTTGTGAAATAAATGTCTTTCTTGAAAGTCCCTGGGGAAAAACTTATATTTATTAGATTTGTTACTGACTGACTACAGAAAAATATTGGGTTGATTAATCTTATAGACAGCTGATAATAAATTGCGATTTTCCCCCGATGTTAAGTTGATTGTCAAAAGTCCGATGACTGATATGATTTTACTTCTATTTCTACTCTGCTTCTTGATGAAGATTTACACACAAAAAACATAAGCATTACATTGTTGATACTATATATGTTTGCCTCTCAAAAAAGCATAAAAACATGTTCCTTAGCCTTTAAAACATTTTCAAAACATACATAAATAAATCGACGGAACGCTTACAAAAAAAAAAGAAAGTGTAACGGATCATTTTGCCAATTAAGCTTGTAGAATCAACTTAAATCGACCAATGACTGCAATTCAATTTTATTTGAATTGTGCTTATTTTTTGATTATGTAATTTATCTTATTTATCCTAGCACTTGTACCATTCTTCTTAATGATAAGCTATTTCAATTAGCATAATGTGTAGGTGTTTGCACAATGTTTGATATAAATTTGTATATGTGGCAGGTCAGTAGCATTTGAACAGTACATCTCGTTCAGTTTATTTTTGCTTTGAGACTGAATTAGACCTCTATTCTAAGGATTTAACTAACTAACGGACTAACGAACTAACTAACTATGAATATATATGTATGTTTTATATACAGTAATAATAATCACTAAAGATATGAATGAAACAGATATAGTAAACCAACTGTGTGAATGAAATCTAAGATCAAACTTGGGTCGAATATAAAACACATTTTAGTATTAAGCCATGGAGTTTACGTTTGTTTGATTCCGAAGCTGGCTTATTTTTTACATAAGTAATTGAATGAAAGAGTTTTTAGATTTGCAAAATGTGCTTAATTTGCTTAAAATATATATCAGATGATTTCCTATGTGTACATTAGTTTAAATATATCTGTTGGATTTCTTTTCTGACTTACTAATAGTGACTGACCTTGCAACCTCACCCATATTGGGACCTCAGTTCCACATGTGAAAAAAGAAACCAAACTTTCATTCGTTAATACGTCTTGTCCTTCTACTTTGTACCATTGTCCACTGATGGGTATATATGAATAATCACAAATCCCATGGTTACCCTCTGAGATGTCACGTTTGTCCATGAAAGGCAGGGTTTTGTGTGTCGTACATGGCGTATGCTGTAACGACGTTATGCCTGTAATTGAAAGAAACATTTTAAAAAGATTATCATCTCAATTTCTTATATTTTTTAAATTCTTTTCTAGTTTCATTAATAATACATAGGCTATGGGCATTTGAAGATTTTAAACTTTAAAATTTAATACATCTTAAATCTTATGAACTCACCAAATGTACATGAAATAAATAAGACCAGAAGCAGTGTCATATTTGAAATAAAATTCGAATTTTACTCCAAACCTTATATATCAAGGTTTATTTATGATGTGGCCATAATAATTCCCTTTTAACCATAAATCGCAAAACTTAGGTAAGGGTTATTTTATTTCACTTGCTTATGATTTATCACGACTTTCATGATATATCTAAATTTATATTGCCGTAAATCAAATTTTTTCCTAAGGGTGTTTAAACACCAAAAACGCATATATTAAAAAAACCAATGGACTGCATTGTAAATAAAAAGGGAATCATAAATTGTCTCTTGTAACATTTAAAACGATGATAGAGAGATCAAATATTATTTCAATTGTCTATAAAATAAAATGAACTGTTCTGAATATCCGATTTGGACTTTCCATTGATCAAAAAATCGAGAATTCATTTAAGCTAGTATCATGCTATAACTACAAAAAAGTTTGCTGCAAGAAATATCCTGTTAGATTCATGTGATTTTAATTCAGTGGATGCCAGAACAAATATTTACATATCTGACATCTGCTAAAATTTATAACTCCATAAGTGATGTAAGAAGTGGCAGTATAATGTCATGCCAAACTGTTATTTAGGATGATTTCCCCCCAAATAGAATGTAATCAAACAAAAGCAATGAATTATTAAATGACTATAAATATATAAATCAATTCTAGCTAGTCGTTCAAATGATCGCCATCTTCTGAATGTGCTTCTTGTGAACTTATATTTTCAAAAAATCATAAGAAATGATACAACAACGTGTCATTCTATGCGTTCTTTTCACTTCTGTGCAAGGTATTTACCGTATGTTAGATGTAGTTTTATTATTTTTTGTGTCAATGATTATATTATTCATGTACAAAGCGTTTTGAAAATGATTTTATTTCAGGTCAAATTATTGATCCATGTGATCCTGGTGGCCATTCGCTTTTGTACAGATCCGGAGACCGTGGAAGTAACTGCACACTAGATTATTATGATCGAATTTGTGATAATTCTATTCAAGAAAAATGGTACCGAATACAGAGTCATGATGACCTTCAATCAAGGACTATGATTACCGAACCACCAAAGTTTTTTGAGTGCGGGACCTCATCACCAATCTGGATGAATGGTATGATTTATTGCTGAATAGATAATTAACTACGTTTTATTTTTATTTTAATTAAAATCATGTAATTCATCACATTTGATAACAGTCCTTGAATTTTCTTCAATTTATTTTTTCATTTAATTTTTTTTTTCAAATTACTTATTTACACGAGACGTTTCACAATTTTAAATAAATTTTCATTCATACATGTTGATACCAAAATATTCAAGATATATAACCAGGATATATTTGGAGTAAAAATATTTTAAATTTTCTCATGAAATTCAATTGAATACTTATAAAATTAATACAGTTGTAGTATTGATTTTTCGCTGATTATAGTTATAGAACTAAAAAATGATCACATAAAATAAAATATATTTACGTAAATATGCAGTGGAAATCTTCACATTACGAAGACAGAAAACATTTGGAAATTAAAAGATAGGTAGCCTCTTACCTTAACAATCCGTTTTCAAATTATGCATTATCATGGAAAAGAGGAAATAAGTTTGGGATCAAGATTATATTGTTAATTTCTAAAGGGACCAATTTATATTATATTAATTGAATTTTACTACATATTTTTGTAATGGTTTTAACAATCTCATAAATCTACTGGTATTCAACATAATGAAAGTGCACTGTGTTCAAAAATCAAATAAATCCTAGTCAATTTTTTTTTAAGTTTTAAGTTGAAGTGTTTCTAAGATTGGCAGATAAAAAAGAATCAGCAAATTGTTCAATTATTTGTCTTCAAAATTTAAGGTGAGATAGGCTGCAAACAAATTCTAGCAAAATTTAAAAAAAAAGTTTAGATCACATTTCACGTCTGTTCGTCGTAATTGTACATAGTCTTTTAGTGAAGTTGAAAAGAGTAGACATATTTGTTCTGATAATGCAATCCTCACTATATACGTTGCTTTTATATTCCAAGCGCGTTTCGTATTTTTTTTTTTTTTATATTTCTAGTCTGTTCGGAAATTCCCAATGATATATTGCATATTACAGTTGCAGTTATATAATTGCGTTGCAAAACTCGTTCCTAGGTGAATGTTGATTAGTAGCTCAATATATGCTCTCATCGATTACTTTTGTTACCCGCCTATTCGCAAATTAAAAACCCCTTCTAACACAAGATGAAATTGAAATTGTATAATGTATATAAGATCTATGTATTTTACTTGCATGTACAGCGCCATCGATTGCATTTTTGGTAATTTTGTGAGCTTTAAAATTTTAAATAATTATAAATGATATTTTTATATTAAATTTCAGAAGTACTTCATACTGACTGACGTTTTTCATACTTATTGTTAAACCATAATTGATTAATTATATATGATTTGTCCGTTTTAAACCATTATTTTTGTAACAATGTCGTAACTTATGCAAATTGTAGTGCTTTCTCACATTTTGTTTAATCTACATGTATATGTAAATGATTTTGAATTGATTGTTGAAAATCTGGATGCCTACCGCACGGAATATTATTATTAAATTTGTTCCTTCTAATGTATGCATATGACATGGTACTTTTCTCTGAGTCTGTTAAACTTACTTATTTGGAAATTATATTCCAATATGATATAATATTTACAAAGGCTGAAAAGCAATCATCTGACCAGGGTAGAAAGGCAATATTTGCGTTTAGGAAAAATATTACAGGCATGCTACTAAATCATGAAACATTATTCTCTCTTTTTGGTATTATTATTTATGCATCATAAATATGGGGCTCTTATAAAGGTAACAATGTCGAAAAACTGCCGCTTGATTTTTGTAAGCAAACCCTTGGTGTGAAAAGGTCATATAATGCTGCTGTGAATGCAGAATTAGGTAAATTACCTCTTATTACAAGAAGGTTTTTTTCAATTTAAAATTTTGGATGGATGTGTTACGAAGTAATAGTTGTATTATCCAAAAGTGTAACGAAGCAATGTACATTAACTGCGAATTACATGGACATAAAAACTGGGCTTTTGATGTAAAGAACATATTAATTGAAATTGGGTTCACTGAAGTTAGGAATAAACAAACAATTGATTAACTTACTCTAAAAGTCATTAATCAATCGCAGAATAAACAAGATAATTTTGGTAAAATAGAAAATTCGCAGAAATGTCATTTTTAGACGGGGTCACGTGACCCCGTCTATTAGTTTACTGCCAACTGAAGTCTCAAACCGGAAGGCACGCGTAGAACACATGAATTGAGTCTACGCGTAAGAAAATAGTGCAGAAACTTTTCATGCATTTAAGTAAATATTTATCATGAAAACACACAATAAATCGTTTCAAGTCGTCTATGTATGAACCAAATTCTATAAAGAAAATAAACAAATAAAGCTTTATTGATCAAAATATTCTTGCTCGGGTTCAATTGTTTTAGTGATTTGTGGAATGAGTTACGTAACTGAATGCACAACGCCGTCGACGATTCAGTTGGTGGACGAGCTCATTAATTAATAGAAGAGGTTGAAGGTTGAATCGAAAGTAAAGTTCCCAAACGCAATGTGCCATTTTTGAAAATTGTGAATTATATTTTAACAATCTATTACCTGAAAAATACCGAACTTCATGCGCAAGCCGAGGCTAAAATCTGGACGGGTTATAAACAGATGTCTTACATATTAAATAGGTGTTTCATTGGCTTCGAGCCTAATTGCAGTATGACTGCTGTTTATCTCTAAAGGAATTTTGTACATAAAAAAATAAATACAAGTCTGAATTTACCCTCTCGTTCATTGACTCTTTAGTTAATTAAACTGAATTTAAATTTTGGACAATGCATTGTAAGCAAAATCTATATAAATTATACATTAGGGGTGACCAATAGATCAAATAATATATACAATCTTATCGATTGAAGAACCAAGTTTAATGTTAATGTTCATGTTGTCTGGCTTAGTTCGAATATATAATCATGTTATTTTTTTAATGTTATGAGACATAAGTTTACACAATTTTCTATACTTTAAAACAAACAAAATATTCATGGTTTAAACGAATTTTTCATCAATATCTTAATGTCTCCAATCAGAAACTCAGCTGATCTTTGTCTCATCGGTAAATATTTCGCACCAATATTAGACTTATGAATTCAGAGATATTATAAAGGCATGGTTGTTATGTTTTAAATTTTTGATTTACCCGTTTTGTAGTACATGTAAATAAATAGTACTTATCTCAATTTTAAGAAGATTAAAAACTACAAGTTTTTTATCGTAGTTTTAAAATCTGATTTACAAATCCTTTATTGTAGCTCCTCGAAAAAATGAAATTAAATCGCTTTCGAAATTAAGTTTTCCAAGACACGCATGAAAATGTGCGCTTAATAGACGAGAGTGTATTGAAAGGACACAGATTCCTGGCCGTTAAAAGCGTTAGCTTTGCATATATTAGAAATTTCAAAATCAAGTAATTCTAAATTAATAGCTAAAATCAACAATTTACAGTTATCATACAATAATTATTGCTTTATCAATTGCCAGTAAAACATATTACCGCCATGTTGATATTTTTCCTAGACATGAAACCAACTCTCCTTCATTAGCACTAAGTAACTGATCTGGACATTTTCCTTATTATTTTCTAATCAGTCCTTTAACTGACTTATTTCTGTATCAGTTATTATTAGTTAATGTCTTTATTATTCTGTTGCTTTATTTATAACGACATATATAACAGCCAAACAGGAAAGGTTTACCCCAAAATATGACGTGATTCATTTACTTTTGGTCTCCAATTTCTAGTTTTATCGATTGAAAGGCAGTAGACTGAATTTTACATAAAATACCGTTATGTCAATTTTCTACAATTATGAATAACAGTCCCGGTCAGGATTAAGTAAAATTTAGACAAAGTATCAGGCAATTGCAAAAAGCCAAATTTTAACATACTAGATTGAAACAACTAATTCAATCTCATAATGTTTGGAACATATTCGAGGAAAAGTGGACAATTACCAATTCAAACTTTCAAGACCGTGTCTTTCAGTGCTCTCAGTACTTTGATTATAAATATGTAGTTGATGGATTTTATCTTCAATGTAACCTTGGAACATCAGTTCTGTAAAATGTCAACATTGTTTATCCAAATTAAGATTGTCCTCTTAAAGTATAGCCATTCAAACTGGAAGGTACACAAAGCCCAAAGGAACTACTTTTCATGTAAAAACTATGTTGAAGATGATACAGCATTATTGTAAATATTATAAAAATAATATAAAACCATTGTTTAATATTTTTCTATCAATCCTACCCAGATCAACAATATTACATAAATTTCATTTAATTTAAGTGTGTCCAGTATTTATTGAATACCGTAAAAAATATAGTAAAAAAGGGTTTTTATGAGAAATCACCCATATTTAAGCTGTTGCGGTTGCTATTGATTAATAACAAAAATTTTAATGATATGTGTAACCTTGGCAAATATATTTACTAAAGTATGAAATTAAGAAACGATATCTGTAATTAACTAAAGGTGTTGTTCTTTTGATTCTTTTCCCCTCTACTTACATCATTATTTTGTATGTACTAGGGTCTTCTGTAAAATACCAACTTCTGTTCTTTACTCTGTTTAATCTATATACTCTGAAGAGCTGCAAAGCATAAAGAAATAAAGAATGCAAGAAGTGAAATAAATGAATGACCAATTTATTTTAGCAAATTATATCAGAAAAGAAATCATCGTTTGAGGTGTTAATTATGGACTGCCTTATAGGTTTTCTTAATCAATGTACAATTATCATCTTATAAACTTGTATACATTTGGAGTGATTTTAGCTCACTCACTCATACACACACACAACATATATATATATATATATATATATATATATATATATATATATATATATATATATATATATATATATATATATATATATATATATAAGATATTAAGATATATATATTAACAAAAACAGAAAACCGATATTCAAAAAACTACCGGTTTCGTTGTAATCTTTACGAGAAGAACACATATGTCTTCAGTTGAACATCAAAGTGTGTTCAATGTTAACAGGGCTATCACTCGCTAAAGAATATCAATACTGTGTGATTTTTTTTAATTTGCTATCCACGAGTTGAAATGGTGTATATATTTGCGAGGCTTGCCAAGCGAATATAACCATGTCAGCAAGTTGGATAAAGCAAATATAAAATAACACAATTTTAGATGTTCTATTTATCTCATACAATTTGATTTATATTATGAAGCGTTTGAGTCATTCATATGACACGTGTTGTGCGGTTATTGTGACCTTGAGCAATACAATTTAGTTCGTCATTTCGAAATAAATCTAACCGTTATAATGCAAAGATTTACTGAAATAAACTTTTTCTTAGAGCTTGATCACTTTATTAAAAGGAAATGCTGATCAGAAGACTTGAATAATCAAGTTTGTTTACATACACAAAGTTGCGAATGCTCGTTTGTTTGAATTGACTCGGACGAGGAAAATTTGTTGATGTTTTATGATACAAACACTAGCCTAATGATTCGAAATTGAAAATATTGAATAAGGATGATTACTGGAGAGTGGTGGTGAAATAAAAGTCTTGGGAGACATTATTTCGGTACGTTCTTCTATAAAAACACAACCAAAGCGTCCTGTTTTCATCGCGTCGCCAGGGTGAACTCCTTGATAGTTAATGGAATGTGCTGTTTTTTAAACTACACATTCATGTTTTCCTTCATATTTGTTACCTAAATCTTTGACAAAATCTATTTTAAATCAACCTTTGGTCGTTGAAAATACTAGAAATTTCTTTGAAAATAGGTCACTGAAGCGTTGAAGCGAGGGGCTATGTCATAAGTAGTTCGGACCGGAAGTATTTGATAAAGCATCACCCGTTTGCTATAGCAAAGGTTTATCACACGGGTAATATACACGACACGTATGTGTTATATATATATAATATATATATATATATATATATATATATATATATATATATATATATATATATATATAGATATATATATATATATATATATATATATATATATATATATATATATATATATATATGTTCAATTGTTTGTGTCGTTCGCCATGTCTAGTGCTTTATATATATAGGTCTTCATCCAACACAAGAAGAAGGAATCGTCAACAGAACTGCATGTGTCCTGGGCATTTCAGATAACTGTTCATCACGCTATGATATTATGGTCAAAAATTGCTCTGCATATTTCGTGTACTTCCTTAAAAGAACACAAAGATGTGACGAAGGATATTGCTTTAGTATGTAAAAAAAAAGTAAAATTATGAAGTTGTTGTTCTTATCACTAAAATTTACATGATATCATTTGTGAGATTCTTTTTTTCTATTGTATTGCCATGTTTCTTTTTAGGTTCTTCTGAATGCGCAAAACCAGGTAATTTGTATTTCATGGATTCTATAGACAAACACTTAAATGCATTAATGTGTAAATCAGCAAATAAGTGTTCATTATCAAATGGTGTTTTTTTAAAGACCCGTGCAATCCCAAAAACTATCGAATGATCGAAGACGACGGAGGTAGATCAGCGTATTGTAGAAAATCATCAAGTAACCTATGTGACAATCAGCTAAGGACTTATTGGTATCGTGTGATGAAAGATTCCAGCGACATATTAATGCCAACAGACTGCATAGACATGCTTAGTTGCGGAACAACCTCTCCTATTTGGCTGAACGGTTAAATCTGATAAAAAGCATTTCACTCTACACTCGTCAATATTTCTGTCAATTATAAAACTTATCCTACAATAAACTAGTTTAAAATGAATTCAATTTATGGCCTTTTAATTTTCTTTTTGCTCTAATATGTTTTTGAATTTGAGAAAGAAAATTGTAAGTAAATGCAAAACAATCATAATGGAATACCAAGCTTCCGGTATATAAAAAAAATTGACTGATGACATGGTTGATACCGTTCATTTCGTTTTAAAAAAGTGCAGTTTATAACGCTAAAATGCGCTAGGTTTGGACAAAATACAATTGATATCGTATTTTTACTTGCCCCAGACTTTCCCTCCATCATGCTAATCAACCTCGGAAAATGAAGAATGCTAAATTCACGCTGAGATCGAGAGTCGCCATTTTTACATATAAACAAACTGCACCTCTTGACTCAACTTGGCTGCTAGTGGCGGTATTCAAAAAGATATCAGATGCACGTAAATTGCTGATCTATATAGTAAAATGTCCGAGAAATGTTTTACATTTGTACATAATATCTCCTGAAATAAGATCAATCATTCCAAAACTAGCGCATTTTTAAGCGCCGCAATTTTTTTTACACGTAAGGAACTGTAGCTCCCAAGGTCGTCCATCCCATTCTTTTTAGATCGGGAGGTACAGCATCCAATGAATAACCTTATGTAATCATCACAGTCATCAATCTTAATCATGTTTGACAAATACATCTAAACTAAATTATTCTAAAATGAGTCATAAGTAAAAGTAGATTGAGTGATGTTTCATGAAACATTGAGACCATCTTTTAATCTTTTAAATTTCCTTTTTGCAGTCTAAACAACTTTCAAGTATCTTTTAGATAGAAAATACAAACACAGAAATAATCAAATGAAATTGAGTTTCTATCAGTTTTAAATGAGATAACATAATCTTTAGAAATATATTCTGGATATCTTTGAGACATATAATTGTGCACCGAGCTGCTTCTAAAAGATATGATGCAAATTTCTATTTTCAGGAACTTATCCTGAAGTGAATGACAAAACTGTTGAGCGGTATGCATGTGTGAGTTCATCACCAAAAGGTTCATGTTGTGAGAGGTCATATAATATAAAGATGAGAAATTGTTCCTCTTTCACAGTGTACCAACTAACGGAAACTTCTCAGACACACTGTCCTGAAAGATATTGCTTTGGTATGATGTTCAGATAAATTTTTCAATGTTTCAAAATCCTTTTCCTTATTATAGAAGGTGTATTATTTGAAGAAAGATTCAGGGTGTACTAACCAATCCGTCATTTATATTGATATACAGCAAGAGAATTACAATACGTGTAGAAGCTAATAAATTTTAATATGAATTTTTTAAATTTTAATAAATCCAAAGCATCGGATTTTTATGTATATGGAATCAATGAATTATAAATAGTTAAGCAATATTTTGTTTTACGTTACTGTTTTTTTTATAAACTCTTGCAGGAAACAGCAGCGATTGCCCAGAGGGTACGTAATATAAATGGAAATAATTTGAATATAATATTTTATAATGAATGTTTCAGATGCTTATCTTCTATAGTTATTTACAGTACCGCTGTCCAGAAACTTTACAAAGTTTACAATCCTCTATCCAATCACGAATCAGCATTCTCGATAATGCATTCTACATCTTTCAGTCTTTCTATTTTATCATATCAATTTTATCTTATCAGATTAAAGATGCCCAAATGAAATAAATCTGCTCTTATTAAAACTTAATTTATTATTTTTTTCATAAAAAGATCTTTGCAAAATTTTCACAACTAGTATTTGCTAGTACTTTTTAACTTAGTATGCACCTTCTATAAATTGATTTCATATTTTAATGCGTTTCTCTTGAACTGTTAACTTTTATACAATAAAATCATTATTCAATGATGTATTATTTGAAGTCCATAATTATTTGATTATGAGTAAATGCGTAAAAAAATATTCGGAAAAGTACACAACCCTCGTCTTCTAAGGGCATGTGCGGATCAAGAGAAGGGGGGGGGGTGAAGTAAAACTCAAATTTCCTTAAATTTACATTATAAAATTACCATAAATATGCCTCAACAACACCCCCTTCCCCCCAAAAAAACCCCAAAACAAAACAAAACAAAAACACTCAAATAACCGTCTGGATCCGTTAATAAAAAGTGTAGGTACACTATTTCTAAAGAAAAAAACATAACATTGCGAATTATGCTTTTTGATGCATGCTGTAATTTTGGCATAATATTAACGTATTCCATGATGCTTTCTGTTCCTATCACAAGCCGACTATTTTGTATGTTGTTGTCCTGTTCACCTATTGGTAGCGGCTTTGTGCATATGGCTTGAAATCTCGATCCCGGTGCAGATAAACGTGTGTTAAGCCTGGTTCCATTAGCTACCCATAAAATCGCGCAAGAACCAGGGGCTGGTAACATAAAGGGTACTTAAGTCTAAGACAGTGCTTAAGCAGGACTTATGTACATTCTTAGACTTAAGTCTGTAACTAGAAGAGTGCTTAGCTAAGACAATTTACCCAAAACTTAGGCGGCCGGTAGAGGTGACTTAAGTATGTCTTAAGTATTGTTTTCACACATTTAGAAGTTTATTGTTAATTATTCAATTCAGCATGATTACAGAGTATTAATCACATTATGATATTTACACAGAATGAATATCTTAATATTCACCAAATGAATATAAAATTTTTGATATGATTGATATAAATATTAATAGTGGTCGTAATGATTTGTAACATTTTCCATAAACCGGTAGTATGCAAGTGAACTGCTGAATAGGTTGTAAACACGTAATGGTCGGTTTACAAGAAGTAACTGCATATATAAACTCGCGAAACTTGAGAAACTAAAAAAGGACGTTCGAAGACAGAAAAACACTTAGCGATTTTAAAGACGACGATTGCCTCACTTCAATATATCGACTTAAGGAAGAAATTATACCCAGAATATGTGAATTGCTTTATTGGTGAGGTAAGAGGTAGAACAAAAGATAAAAAGAAATCCACTATATAATTACGAGGGTCAATCAAAAAATACGACTTTTGTCATAGCTATGTTACTTAACGTCATATCATTACTAAATTTGGTAGACATAATTAAGCAAAAGCTTCAAACAATTTGCAAGAAATAAATTTAATAAATTCCTTAATTTCTAAGAATTACTTAGAATCTAATCCTGCAAAAATGAGGTCACGGCGCACGGTCAAAATTTGTTTTATGTCAACAATAAACCATATAATGTTGAAAGTAATATCTCTATAGATTGGGCTTAAAATCAAAAAAATATTGAAACCTCAAATTAAGTATAGTCATGGTATTCTATGCTCCAAATAATGACGGGATATATTGTTTTGTCGAACGGATATTAGTAACTAAAGACAGATAGTCCTCTTTAGAATTGACTAAAAACATCGACGTCGCCGGACGTCACGGCGCAACGACAGGTACAAACAAAATGGATTTAACTCAGGAAAAAGCCGACACAAGCTCTGAAAATGCTCTATGGTGCAAAAAATAAGTCAACAATTATTTGCAAGTTTGTGTTTAACTGTAATGAATTTTGTGGGGGTGGTGGTAATTGTATTTTGATTATAAAACAGTCCGAAAGAGAGTAGAATATCTGTAAATATTTGGTCTAAAAAAAATAACGTCAACCTACGTTCAGGGTTATCCTTCCTGTAAAATAATAGATACATGGTTAGAAAATGAAAACTTTCTCGAACAGATGTATGCAAATAAGATGTTAAGTGGTTCAGTGCCATTTTAAATTGTAAGAAAAAAGGCACGAGGGACTAAGCGTGATATAAAGATGGGGTATATCTATAAACTGTGCGTGTTTAATATTGACGTTATGTTTTGAACGTTACCGTTCGCCGTGGTGACTAAACATGTTGTTTTTAAAAAGGTGTAACACAAATACCGTTTCATCAAATGGAGTAAAACTTCGCATATCAATAACATAAGTGTAGGTGCACAGATTAATCTGTTGAGTATGACTTTCATGAAAAATATATGATAGACAGTTAAATTGTCTTCGTATTTTTTGATTGACCCTCGTATATCAAGTTCTACGGCATCGCAATATTACGCCACAGGCTGTCTTCGAAAACGACTAAATAGTGAATATTCGTCAAAACAAACAAGCAACAACAATAGACTGAATAAAGTGTCAGAGATTCATCGCTTTGAGCTTTTTAAAAATTTTAGGCACATATGTATATATACTGATGCCACCTTAAATGTTGTGTCTGTACATTTACATCTACCCCATCTAATATCAAAGATGTCATGCACGTGTATCTATAAAAACAAATACATTCAAATTCGACAAAAGAAATGAAAAATATGTTTTTATTTTTTACATAAACATTGCTTAGCTAAGACATTGCTAAGTTTGCTTTATGTTACGGTATAAGACATACTTAAGCAGGACTTATATAGGTCCTAAGATTCCGCCTAAGTCCTACTTATGACCCTACGTAAGTCAAAATCTTAGCATGCTTTATGTTACGAGCCCCAGGCTAGTTCATGCGCAAAATGAATTTCCCCCATCCCATCCTGTTTAACCTCGCTTAAATATTTTATGCATGGACCTCTGGGTCCACGCAATTAAGGTTTGTTTTAACAATTTTAGAAAATTAAAATTATTTGACTTACTCTTATTTAACAAATGTTTGATGGGTGCAAGACAGAGTTAATACGATAGACAGAGTTTTATTTCGTCTTATATTCTTCATTGTGTCCTGAGTTTAACGTCCTGTTCTATCGTTTCATATCTAATGTAAACTAAAGGACAGCACTTTAACTATAAAAGATGTCAGAGACTCTCCTTATAGCCATACGTTCTTTAATGGGGATCTTAACATTTTAAAATTATGATTACATGTATCTTTATTTTATTTTAATTCATGTAATACTCATAGAACAGGTTTCGATTTTTTACTCGCTAATCTATTACTTAAATATTGTAATGTAAAGTTTTGACATTATTGTGTTAGTTGAACGAGAGTGATTTGATGTTGACTTCATGACAATAAACATTTTTTTTATTTTTAATACTATGACTTCTTTCTTAAGTTGAGAATATCGTTACACAAAGAACAGATAATACGCCATCAGCTTGTAGTGGTGGTTGTGCTCGTGATGTCGCAATAGGAGTGACAGCTGGTGTATGTGTCTCGGTTGTTACATTTGCAGCTGTTAAATACTTCTTAAGCAAGTATACAAGGTAAATGGAAAAAAAAATGAAAAACTTTTGTTAACTTTTGTCCACTAGAATATCACGAGAGAGAGAGAGAGAGAGAGAGAGAGAGAGAGAGAGAGAGAGAGAGAGAGAGAGAGAGAGAGAGTCGTAGTACCACTAAATGGTTTCTTTAGATAAAATAACTATTAAAACAATATATACAGCCACTACTAAAGGTACTTAGTTTCATTAACTTTCAGAGTTGGCGGTCCAAAAGAGACTAAAACCGGCGAGAAAATTTGAAGATATGCAATGCAGTGGTTTATGGTTTTGACGTACTTTTAGATATTTATAATTTATATTTTATATTTGACAGCTTTGTCATTGTCATTAGATTAATAGACATGAAATACTTTTGTAATAATTCAAAACACTGTATATAACAAACGGATTAAGCGAGAAAAACAAAAATGATACAAAAGCGCTTGGCTATAAAGATTGTTAGAAAATCCTTTGGAGTTATCACTTTTGAATTGAAAAATTATAACAAAGAATACTTGCCTTGATTTTGATTTTGAATTGAAAAATTATAACAAAGAATACTTGCCTTGATTTTGATTTTGACTGTGATTTTGAACTTTGTTTTTTGTCACCACATTTCATTTTTAGCATAATTGAAATGATCCATTGTTTTTTAAATACTAGCACTTCATTCATAAAGACTTTTTGGCAATCTTATCTGATTTACTCCTTACCAAGAAGATAAGAAAAAAGGAATCATACAGTAAATTTATATGATATTGTTGTGAAGTGATGTTAGTAATTGGATTTATTTATTGGTTAGTATTAAACGTGACAAGTGGTGAGGGGTAACTTAAAGTTACTACCCACCTGAGTTGTGTCTTGAATAGCCTAGCCGACCGGGGGACGTCTTTACTATTTCAGGTTCTGTTCACAACTGAGGAATAATCAATCAGCTGATCGGAATGCCGAACCCGATCTTAATTACATATACTACATTCCTCCCCATTTTAATAAAATCACACCGTATGGCACAAATCAGAATTTCCGACTTAATGCCAAAATCTTAAAATCAAATGTTGTATATTATACATATATTTACAACTAAAAATCACTATACACAATTATAAAATCAACACAATCTTCCTAGACATTCCTTAAAGTCCTCTAATAAAATGTCATTTCCCTTGTCGGACAAATGAATTCCATCTCACCTTAACAGTGATTTATTTTTCCAATAAATTTTATTGTGTATTACTACTTTCCCTCCCTTTTCTTCAACGAATGATCCTACTTCTTTATTAATATATATTTTCTTCTTTTCTCCCTCCCAGCCATCAATTCTACCCCAAAATCTCCTGGATAAAACTTCCGAAAAAATCAAAATTGTATTTCCAAATTTTTCAGTAAACAAACTTATATCAGTTTTCATTTTCTTGATAAGAGGTAGTAAGCTACAATAAGAAATATCATTGGATCCCACGTGAATAACCATGATATCAGGACTATTGTTTTCTGTTAGAGAATTAACAGTTTCGACAAGGGAACCCCATTTCATTCCTCTAATTCCATGCCAGGTAATTTGAACATTTTTTAGACCAAGATCTGAGGAATTTAGCATTGTTGATCTTTGATGTGCCCAATAAATAAATGAAGAACCCACAATAAGTATTTTCTTGTTTTTCTGAAGATTGTTATTTTTCAAATAAACTGTATGAATTTTATTCATGTCTAAAAGAATGCTCAATATTTTCCAATGGAATATACTTGTGATATTTTGAGCTGGGTAAGGCATTTTTGTTAAAGGGAAATGTTGTTTTGTCTCGTTCAAATAATATAAGATTTGTTCAAGGTCATCCTCTTGCCAGATTGCTCCTTGACAGGACATGAATAGTCCATTAGTGTTGATGAAAGATAGTGTTTTGACCATGTCAAACTTGGCCAAAAAAATAGATATCTCTTCAATCCATCTTTGACCATGAAGGTTAATATAATATCTGCAATCTGTGGAATCATCAAAATGTTCTCTTTCCAAATGTAATCTTAGAAACCTTTCTTGGCCAAACCCTAGTTCACATTTCCAGCAAGATGTTCTAGGATACATAAACCAAGGAATATGTTCTTGAATGACATGTCTTCTTACATGAGTAAATCTTGAACTACATACAGGACACTTTTTTCCCTTTTTACCTAATGTAGAACCTTTTATATGGTCTGGGAGACAATCTTCTTCATAATCTGGTTCAAAGTGACTCTCCTCTAAATCAGACATTTCTAAAAGAATTGTAATTTTTATTTACAATATTATATACTGTAACTTAACACTAGTTAATATAAAATTTAAGCATGTTTTATTTTTTATTAGGGTCTTCCGTTTCCAACGGAAGACCCTCTTGTTATTCTACGGTTTCTTTTTCTTTATTAGGGTCTTCCGTTTCCAACGGAAGACCCTCTTGTTATTCTACGGTTTCTTTTTCTTTATTAGGGTCTTCCGTTTTCCAACGGAAGACCCTCTTGTTATTCTACGGTTTCTTTTTATTATTATTCTATATTTTTCCTCTGACATTTTTCGAGAGCTATAAATCAGAAACTATTTGGTCGATTTTCACCAAATTTACAGGACTGATAGAACATAAAACGTGCTTGCGAATATAAAATTTTGAGCTGATGACGTCACTTCCGGTTTGAGATTTTGAGGATTTTGTGAATTTTTAAGGACCATTTTGTCCACGTAACTCCTCCGAAACTAAAGGGTATAGAAAAGTGAAACTTTCAGGAATATGTAGATGAATGTCTGTAGATGATCCTCTGTATTTGACATTGTGGAAAATGCGCACGGCGCCGAAGCTCGCCCGAGTTCAAAAATTGGCACCAAAATTTTTGGCAAAATTTTAACACGTTTTGCAAAATATCTTTTAACCTGTTGATAATTTGTTAAAACATGTAATGCAAAAGTTGTTAAGATTTACACGAGCTTTTGTTTTGTTTTAATAAAAAGGGGCTGGCCCCTTTAATAAGGGGCCAGGAGGGCTCTAAAGTCTTTTAATTTTAACTCTTAACTGAGCAATAATTTGTCATTAATTATAGAAGCAAAAATGTTCATTGTACATTTGTTTATCTACACAGTACCTTATTTTAAACATTTGTTACGTAATTAGGGGTGTCAAGGGGCCAGAAGACCAACACTTTGATCATTAATATCTTAAAAAGGAGAAATATTTTGAAAGGCAATGTTGAACAAAAGTTGCTTAAAATAATGTTCTTTGGAACATGGTACCTTAAAATTTATGGTTTGTGGCCCCAGTAAGGAGTTTAAGGGTCGGCCCCTAAAACACTGTTGTTAAGATATCTCCAAATCGGTCAACAATTTCTGAACACTTATTAAACAAAATATGTTTATATTAATAAGATCTTTTATTTAATATTAAGAAAAAGGGACTAGCCCCTCAAATTAGGGGCCAAGAGCGCTCTAAAATCTTTATATAATAACTCTTTACTGAAAAATAATTTGTTATTATTTATAGAAGCAAACATGTTCATTGTACAGCTGTTCATCTAATCTGGACCATACTAAAGTCATATGTTACATAATTAGGGGTTTGAAGGGGCCAGAAGTCCAAAACTTTGATCAATATTATCTTGAAAAGGAGAAATATTTTGAAAAACATTGTATAACAAAAGTTGCTGAAAATAATGTTGTGAACAATGTGATACCTAAACATTTTTCGTTGGTGGCCCCAGTAAGGAGTTGAAGGGTCGGCCCCTAAAACACAGTTGTTCCGATATCTCTATAACGGTTAATAATTCGTGAACACTTGTTGAATAAAATATGTTTATATTTGCGAGACCTTTAATTTGATATCAAGAAAAAGGGGCTGACCCTTCAAATAAGGGGCCAGGAGGGCTATGCTACAAAGTCTTTTTATAGTAACCTTTTTTAGAGCGATAATTTGTTATTAATCATAAAAGCAAAAACTAGAGCAAAGCTCGTTGCAAAGCAACGAGTGGGTTTTCCGCTTATGTCGAAAGTAATGCTAGAAGTACCTCTAAGAAGCAGTGTTCTTAATATAATGACAAAAGTAACTTAAGTACAAAAAAGATTTTAAAACTCGAATGATTCTTGGTACGACTTAACAAAATCCGAATGGTTTTAAGTACAAATTAACAAAAAAACATAAACATTTCAAGACCGAGTTAACAAAAAAATCCGAATGTGTTTAAGTACGACTTAAGAAATTTGACTTCATTTTAGGTAAAAGTTAACTTTACCTGGAACTAACATCTAATTTCTTAACCCAGAATGCAAAATTAAAATTTCCGTAAAAATCAATTTTGTTTAAAACATAAATCTGAGCAACATTTCCTCTACACTGCTTTTCAAAGGGTTGACCTTTCGTACTATGTGCTTGTTGCATCATCAATTGTCAGAAACTTATCGATGTATAGTTTACTTAATTTTACTTTTCCTCTGTGAATATTTTTATTTGAAATTACTATGAACCAGACAACATTGAAATGGTGAACATTTCAAAGGGCCCCGCTGATGTTATTTCAGAGAATTTTGCTTTGACCTTGACCTATAACTTGAAATTTTTCCAGCTGGCATAGAACTTCTAATTCAATTTCATTGCCCCTAACACACAGGCATTTTTGTTCAATCTGACCAAGATTAAGCATATCCAGGAAATAATCTTCTGTCTAAAACTAATTTTATTAAGATCTGCTATGACCTTCACATTGACATGGTTCAAGGTCACTGCATGCCATTAACCAATAAGCTCTGTTTAGACAAAATATTAGCCAATTAGGGGCTAAAAGGAGAGTATATATATGCTCTTAAAATATGGATTTTTGAGTGATCTGATATGACCTTGACACTTGATCTACAAATATCATTCGAGGTCATTGCATATCCTTTGATCAAAGGCATCATGTGGGTGAAGTATGAGCCTGTTTGGAGCAAAGGGAGATAAGATGTACTCCAGTCAAGGATTTTTTAAATATAATTCTGCTATGACCTTCACAGTTTACCTTGAAAATAGGTTCAAGGTCACTACACACCCTTTACTCAAAAGCTCTGCTTATGTGAAGTCTGAGCCAAATAGGGGTTAGTAGAAAGTATATATGCTCTGAAAAAAGGATTTTTGCATGATCCGATATGATATTTCACCCTTTACCTAGAAATTTCATGCAAGGTCACTGCTCATCGATTAACGATAGAGACAGTCTGTGAGTATTAGCCAGATTGGACCAAAGGGAGAGAAGATATGCCCCAGACAAGGATTTTATATATGTAATTCTACTATGACCTTAACCTTATACCTAACAACATGGTTCAAGGTCACTGCACATCCTTAACCCAAAGGAACCCTGTGGATGAGGTATGAGCCAGATTGGTCCAAGGGGAGAGAAGCTATGCTCCGGTCAAGCGATCTCGGATGGACAGACGGACAAACTGATCACTAGAAGGCGCCCACACAAACTAATGCTTTTCTATCTAATTTGAAATAGTATCCATGCTATCTGCCCATGGTGAATAGTCATCAAAACCATTCATCAGCAGAATTTGATTTCCCTCGTTTTTAAACTCGGAACACCTCTGACCTAATCAGATCACCGCATTAAATACAAAATTTGATAACTCTAATTTGTTTATCATCAAGAAATTCTGCATCGCTGACAAATAAAGTTTTATTCGGAATAATAATACCAATTAACTGACTATTTGGACAAAAGCAGGTTTATTGTCCCACCCCACAGCAACTATTTCCCTTGGCTTTGCCTCATGAAATAGTTGCTGTCTTGGGGGACAATAAACTTCCTATTGTCCTCATACCCAGTAGATACTAAATAGGCATATAATATCCCATCCACCTCCATTTCATGTTATATAACCTCCCGTTTGTAACCTTCAATTTCACTGTGTAAAGTCAACACAACAGTCAAAGCCGCAAGTTTCACAATTTATTACTACTTCTCATGTACTTAAAATTAGGGGCCTTAATATTGCTTAGGCCTAAAAAAAAAAGTTGTGTGTTTCGGGTAACCCGACCTAACCTACAAAAATGGCCCAATCCTACCATTTTTAGATGCCTGATTTTATCCGACTGAATTTTATCTTATTTCCAATAAAAAATATGTTTTTAAATATGAAACAAACAAACATTCTTAGGATTCAGGCAAAAAAAATAGATAAAATAAAAAAAAATCTCCACCTACCTAACCTAATTTTTTCATCAGTGTTACCCTAAACACACTATTTTTTTTTTTAGGCCTTACCAATTCCAACAAGAGACATCCCATTAACTATTGATAAACATCAAAATTCATTTCATGAATCTACGCAACACTGGTAAATCTTCAAGTACAGTCACTATCAATTTTACAAAAATATTGACGGTTCTTTATCCGAAACTGTTCCTTGTACCTTTAACTTAGTACACTAACATTTTATGAAAAGACGGTTTGTCTTAGAATAAGAAAGCTAATGCAATTCTGAGAAAAAGAATACCACATATTGCAAATTCCATTGAGGTTTAATAAAAATATGGCCATTTAAGTGAACCCCCCATTTCCAATTTCCATTAGTAAACACAGATTTACAGGGTTCTCAATAGTAAAACATCTTTACCTGACCTTTTAGATGTCAATTGTTGTTCAACCACCTTTAAAAAGAAACCTTATTCAATACAACATGCATCTACATTATATAACCATGAAAAAAGCTTCACATCACTTAGAAATATCCTTACATGTATACCCCCCCCCCCCCCCCCCCCCCATCTTTTGATTTTCATAAAAAGTCATGGTTAAAAATGTTTTACCTAATTTTATGAAACTTATGGCAATTTCCTTGAGTCATTTCTCACACATATTTGAAAACAATCATCAATGATTCTAAAATTTGATCCTAATTATTTGTTTATTTTATGATTTACACCATTTTAATTAACATATAGACAGCTGTCCTGCTTGTGATTTCTTGTTTTTATGAAAAAAAGTAAGCTAACAATCATATTTAGTGAATATCTAATCTATTTTGATTTCTAGTCTCCTTCTATCCATGCTAAAACAGTAAGATACAACCTACAAGTTAGACATCTGCCTTAAATTAAAATAAAATTCAAACACCCAGGTAGCTGGAGACAGAGTTGATTTCCATGAAAAATGTTCAAAATTTGACATGTTTTTCTCCTTTTTTTTATGCATATATACCTTAGAAAGGTAGAAATAGGTTGTTTCTTGTTCATTTCAAAAGTAATTATCACAGCAGATGTTATTTCAAAGTCAAATGTACATTTACATATCCTACATGTAATCTTAATGCAGACAATTGGATGGGGGGGGGGGGGTTTCAATTATGTAAACACATCTAAATACCTTTATAAAATAAAAAATAAAGGAAACATAATTGCATACTTTTATTGAAAAACAAATTTTCACAACAATTATGAATTTCTTTAAATAGCCTTAATTTTGTTTTTCATAATTTCTTATCAAACACAAACCACAACATGGGATGATGCTTTCTTCAAGTTCCATTATTGTTCATGCATTATCCGATTTAATTTGAATTACCGGTAAAAAGTATGTAGAACACAAGGAATATGCATGTGGATAGAGGTGACAGGTTAATCTCAAGAGCTGACCCACAAGAATCAACAGGTAAAAGCCATGTGGTGCCATGTCAGAACAAGAGTCCGTTTTTAGCTGAAATAAAAAAAAAATAATTAGCTGTGTTTACATACATGTACTAGTAATAGCTGTGTTTACATTAACATATGCATATTATTTCTGGAAAAAATACACTGACCATGCAGTGTAATAAGTATTACATATTCCAATATATGACATAACATTTAGGCAGTACAAGATCAAAAATTTGCATATCAAGTCATAATTTAATATTAAAAAAATTTCTTAGGTATAGACACTTATCAGATTGAGAGAGAGTTTGAGAGAGAAAGAGAGCTAGAGTTTATTTCTTGTAGTGCAACAGTCAAAAATTTCAATTCGAAAATTACAAAGGAATATTACCCATCTGAACAGCGTCAAAGTACATGTATTTCCTTCTGGTATACCCGCATGTTTTATCAATTCTACCGGGGTTTTTTTTGGCAAATAAATTTGGCGAGGGTTTTGGTTTCTTTTCTTTTAAATTACATGTTTTAAAAACAATACTATGTGTAATAAGCATAAAACATGTATGAGTAAACTCAATGAAGAATTTTTAATAGATTATTTTTCACAGAATGTGTTACATTACATGTATGTCAATCTCTATAAAAGTAGCGTATATTTCGTGCGTCATAAATTGGAAGTTTTAGTTAATATCATTTACTTGCATGGTTGCTATATATATGTCTAACCCAAATTTTCTTCATAAAGCTACAGCTGTATGTACCACATAATTATATGTTTTGTCACAAGTATACATTTTTAAAAAATATCCAAATTCCAACAGTTGAAAGTAACTCGATGAATTTTTCATTCTCTGATAAGTTCATTGTGTTTTGTGCGTGCATATATTATAAGTCTGCTGCAACAGCAGCCAATCAGCGGTATAAGCTGAATCCACTAATAAGAAAGTTTGTGGTTTAGGAGCGGGTAAAATTGTTTATGCATAATGTAGCTGACACTGACTTGAATGCGATGCTGTCAAGAACACCACACCAAATAATATCAAGAGACATAAATATTCACTTAAATGTATTGTGTTGTAAAGTAAAGGTTTTAATACAATTATTGCATCTTGCAAAACATGTGATGACCCATAATCATCTGTAATATATCTGATATAAATGTACAAGATGGGAGAAATAATGACAGAACAGACTGGGATTCGAACCTTGCCCTCTGAATCTCTAGTCAAGTGCTCTACCAACTGAGCTACATGTATCTGGCAAAAAGTAGTGTATATGAGACTTAAGTAATTTGTAAATTGTGCAACGCTCATTTTAAATATATCAAAATAACTTTTGACATGCGGTAATACATCGACAGATTGAATAAATTTTTAACCCTTATTCATGTTTTCATTTAGTTGCAATGTATCGTGATATGTATCGTATCGCATCTCATGTATCGTGATATGTACCGAATCGGCTAAGTACAGAATCGTCCAAGCCTTAATATTGTCACAGGATGGGAGAAATAATGAAGGACCAAACCAGGAATTAAACCTGGGCCCCCTGAATCTCTAGTCAGGTGCTCTACCAACTGAACACTGGTATTTAAACCGGTCTGACCGTCACATATATAAAAAGTTATTTTAAACAATGGTGTTAAATAAAAAATAACACTTGCAACCTTCAGTCTTTGTCTGTAATTAATCAATATTGGCGTGCGATCAGTTATCATTGAGAACCATTTTTCATCAGTGCATTGTTACGTCATTCTATCAACACATAAAATTATATACAAAAATATGATGTAACATTGCACCAGCGAGAAATGGTCCTCGACAAGAACTGCTGGCATGCCAGTACTGCCAGTAGTCAGATTAAAAAAAGAGAATATAAAAATTACATTTAAAACATTAACAAGGACAATTTAAGTACACATCAAAACTGCTAAACAAGAAAAATTATGTGAACTGGTAGAGTGGTACGCATAGTTCTAACTTGTAACCTACATGTACAAGTACATGTACCGGGTACCTGTTGGTCTGCTAAACCTCTCTAATGATACATTGATCTGCATCATAAAAAAAATTAAAGACTTTTTAGTCATGTTTTAACTCTGAAGTCTGAAGTATATACAATTTTATTTACTTGATGTTACATGTATGTCTACAGGGTATTTATGTCTACATTTGGAGTCTTCCGCACAAGAATATGATCATATGTTTCTATAATTAGACCCTGCTTTGAATTTTGAGTTGAAAATTCACAATCTGATTTTTTTTTTAAATAGATAAATTTGGTCATCCTTTCCAGTCACCCATGAACCTCGAGCAAGTCTAAACATCCAGTAAACAATGTAAAAATTACACGCTAGTAAACAAACACACACACCATAACAAAAACATCTAACTCTGTAATTCTTATAAAATTCTTAACCCAGCAGATATTAAATCATCAAGATATATTTGTAAATTCATACGTGATGCACATAACATAAGAAAATCTATGTACAGTACCAACTACATGTATATTTGTATACTGTATGTATGACTTTTGCCACATGTGGATTTTCTCAATAAATTGAATTGTAATTTACACAAAATTCTGGTAAAAAGGAAAGAAAAAAAAAACAAGTGAAAGGTAAAACATTTGGGATTCAATTCTATTAAAAGGATTTATATTGTCTGGACTAGAAAAATATCATACATAGTGACAGTGTGCACGTACTTACATGTACATCTATAGACTAAATGTTAACCAGTTAACATGCTGACATTTTAACCACTATAGACAAGAAACTTTAAAAGAAATAAAAATCCTCACCTTCTTCAGTAACATCCACATAGATCACACACTTTAATGTCCATCTTTTCGTAGCTTATCAACGGCTGATCAATGGAAACATAAACATCCGTCGACATGGTCGACAGAAGTGTGGCTGTCAGAATTTCCTCGTAAACGATTCACACGAGAATATATCCCTCCTTATACAAATATGTAGTATTGTTCCCTGTGCATGTTCATATGTTTCACAGTAACTTGAAAATGCATGTGTACACCGAAAGAATACACAACTTCTCTTCTGCATTACGGCTCTCTCTTTTCTACAATGTCATGCCGTTCGTTACTGTTTACATTCGACGCGCGCGCGGGGGTTACAAACAGGGGGGCCCCGACAAATAGTTGCACATAGAACGTTTAAATAATGTGTGTTCATTGAATTCATAAATGATATAGATGGAAAAAAAATGAAATTGAATCACAACAATTTATCTAAGACGCAACACAACGGAATGCAGTAAATGCCTGGGCCTTAAAGTGGCATTTGTTCGCTTGTGTGTCTATGTAGACATATTAACTCGTTCACGTACGATTCTCACATATTTGTTTTATGAAATTTGAAAAAAAATAGGGCACAGAACTTTTTTAATTTGATACCAAATGACATTAATTAATATATTAACAATAACTGAATTAATTTTTTTTCATAAAATGATAACGATTTTTGCTATCAAAAAAATACGTGTATGAGCTGCTGACCCCTAATTATAGGGGCCAGCCCTTTTTTCTTAATTTTAAATGAAAGCTCTCGTTATTCTAAACAACTTTTGTTCTATATGTATTAACAAAATATTTTTAGTTTAAAGGTTATTATACAAAAAGCAACAAAATTTCAGACCCCCCAAAACCTTAAACTTTACCGGCAAATAGCTTAAAAACTAAAACACATTTTGCCAAAATTTTCATGCCAGCAAAACTATAAAATGTTACCAACAATTCTGCTAAATTTCATGCAACTGTCTTTTGTAGTTTCCGAGATCAACTCTGGACAAAAGACCCCCCAATTTTCAATTAAAGGGCAATAACTCATAACCGGAAGTAAAATTTAAAAATTTGAAAAAAACGTCTAGAGATATTAATATCATCTACATACCCTGAAAGTTTCATAGCAATCAGACAAAAAATGTTCGAGAAATCTCGTGCACAAAATTTGCGGGAAAAAAAAAAAAATAATAATAAGAAACAGAAGAATAACAGAAGGGTTTTCCGTTGAAAAACGGAAAACCCTAATAAAAGCTTATTAAGTTTAATGTAAAACTGAAATCCGTTTTAAAATCGGCCGATGCATTACAAAGATATAGGTGTTTGAAAATTGACTTTTCCGGAAATTTTGATTCCACATTCTTGGTAAAGAAAAGAATGTTATGTTCATAGTTTAATTAACTCGTACCTAAAATATATCGATAATTGTTAAATCGTACTTAAACACATTCGGATTTGTATTTGCTAAGTCGTTCTTGAAATTGATAATGTTATTGCTAATTCGTACCTAGAATCATTTTGATTTTGTGAACTCGTACCAAAAATAATTCGATTTTTTTTCTTTTTGTTTTATTTACTTATGTTTATTGGTTTAAGAACTCTGCTTCTTAGAGCAAGTTTTAGCTTTACCTTCGACATTATCGGAAGACCCACTCGTTGCTTTGCAACGAGCTTTGCTCTAGTTCTTATTAGGGTTTTCCGTTTTTCAACGGAAAACCCTTCTGTTATTCTACTGTTTCTTATTATTATTTTTTTTTTTTATCCGCAAATTTTGTGTAGGCCATTTCTCGTACATTTGTTGCCTGATTGTTATGAAACTTTCAGGGTATGTAGACAATGTTAATATCTAGGGACGTTTTTTTCAAATTTTTAAAATTCACTTCCGGTTATGAGTTATTGCCCTTTAATTGAAAATTGGGGGGTCTTTTGTCCAGAGTTGATCTCGGGAACTACAAAAGATAGTTGCATGAAATTTAGCAGAATTGTTGGTAACATTTTATAGTTTTGCTGGCATGAAAATTTTGGCAAAATGTTTTTTAGTTTTTAAGCTATTTGCCGGTAAAGTTTAAGGTTTTGGGGGGTCTGAAATTTTGTTGCTTTTTGTATAATAACCTTTAAACTAAAAATAATTTGTTAATACATATAGAACAAAAGTTGTTAAGAATAACGAGAGCTTTCATTTAAAATTAAGAAAAAAGGGCTGGCCCCTATAATTAGGGGTCAGCAGCTCATACACGTATTTTTCTGATAGCAAAAATCGTTATCATTTTATGAAAAAAAATTAATTCAGTTATTGTTAATATATTAAATAATGTCATTTGGTATCAAATTAAACAAGTTCTGTCCTATATTTTTTGTCAAATTTCATAAAACAAATATGTGTGAATCGTACATGAACGAGTTAATTTGTCTACATTGACACACAAGCGAACAAATGCCGTTTTAAGGCCCAGGCATTTACTGCATTACATTGTGTTGCGTCTTAGATAAATTGTTGTGATTCAATTTCATTTTTTTTTCATCTAGGCTATATCATTTATGAATTCAACTACTTTTTTAACACGTTCTAATCGGCCACGCAGAACAAATGTTTGCAATGTTTGTCGCGGACCCGCGAATGTAAACAGTAACGAACGGCATTGTAGAAAAGAGAGAGCGTAATGCAGAAGATAAGTTGTGCATTTTTCGGTTTACACATGCATTTTCAAGTTACTGTGAAACAGATGAACATGCACAGGGAACAATACTACATATTTGTATAAGGAGGGATATATTCTCGTGTGAATCGTTTACGAGGAAATTCTGACAGCCACACTTCTGTCGACCATGTCGACGGATGTTTATGTTTCCATTGATCAGCCGTTGATAAGCTACGAGTAATAAAGGGGAAAAGATGGACATTAAAGTGTGTGATCTATGTGGATGTTACTGAAGAAGGTGAGGCTTTTTATTCCATTTAAAGTTTCTTGTCTATAGTGGTTAAAATGTCAGCATGTTAACTGGTTAACATTTAGTCTATAGATGTACATGTAAGTACGTGCACACTGTCACTGATGTATGTTATTTTTCTAGTCCAGACAATATAAATCCTTTTAACAGAATTGAATCCCAAATGTTTTACCTTTCACTTGTTTTTTCTCCTTTTTACCAGAATTTTGTGTAAATTACAATTCAATTTATTGACAAAATCCACATGTGGCGAAAGTCATACATACAGTATACAAATATACATGTAGTTGGTACTGTACATAGATTTTCTTATGATATGTCCATCGCGTATGAATTTACAAATATATCTTGAAGATTAAACATCTGCTGGGTTAAGAATTTTATAAGAATTACAGAGTTAGATGTTTTGTTATGGTGTGGGTGTTTGTTTACTAACGTGTAATTTTTACATTGTTTACTGGATGTTTAGACTTGCTATAGGTTCATTGGTGACTGGAAAGGATGACCAAATTTATCTATTTAAAAAAAAATTAGATTGTGAATTTTCAATCAAAATTCAAAGCAGGGTCTAATTAGAAACATATGATCATATTCTTGTGCGGAAGACTCCAAATGTAGACATAAATACCCTGTAGACATACATGTAACATCAAGTAAATAAAATTGTATACTTAAGACTTGAGAGTTAAAACATGACTAAAAAGTCTTTAATATTTTTATGATGCCGATCAATGTATCATTAGAGAGGTTTAGCAGACCAACGGGTAACCGGTACATGTACTTGTACATGTAGTTTACAAGTTAGAACTATGCGTACCACTCTACCAGTTCACATAATTTTTCTTGTTTAGCAGTTTTGATATGTACTTGAATTGTCCTTGTTAATGTTTAAAATGTAATTTTTCATTTATATTCTCTTTTTTTAATCTGACTACTGGCAGTACTGGCATGCCAGCAGTTCTTGTCAAGGACCATTTCTCGCTGGTGCAATGTTACATCATATTTTCGTATATAATTTTATGTGTTGATAAAATGACGTAACAATGCACTGATGAAAAATGGTACTCAACGATAACTGATCGCAAGCCAATATTGATTAATTACAGACAAAAACTGAAGGTTGCAAGTGTTATTTTTTATTGAACACCATTGTTTAAAATAACTTTTTATATATGTGACGGTCAGACCGGTTTAAATACCTGTGTTCAGTTGGTAGAGCACCTGACTAGAGATTCAGGGGGACCAGGTTTAATTCCTGGTTTGGTCCTTCATTATTTCTCCCATCCTGTTACAATATTAAGGCTTGGACGTTTCTGTACTTAGCCGATTCGGTACATATCACTATACATGAGATGCGATACGATACATATCACGATACATTGCAACTAAATGAAAACATGAATAAGGGTTAAAAATTTATTCAATCTGTCGATGTATTACCGCATGTCCAAAGTTATTTTGATATATTTAAAATGAGCGTTGCACAATTTACAAATTACTTAAGTCTCATATACACTACTTTTTCATTAACAAGTAATCCAAAAGTTGTCCACACTCCAGATTTAGCTTCCTAACAGGTTTGACAACTTTACGAGGTTTTCCGCCATCTTTGTACTTTCATATTAGGCGCGCAGACTAAAAATAGCCGATATATGAAGCTCAGATATTTTTGGAAAATAAAAAAAAGTCCGCATAGGTATCGTAATGTATTAATGGTAAATGTAACAATCCAAATATCGTCAAAATAAATACTGTGGTGCATCGGTGGAGCGTTCCATCCCTATACAATATTGGTGTTGTAACCAACCCCTGGAACTGACAGGTTAACTCCTGCCAGGGGAAGAGCCAGGGGTGATCTTTGAGGGTGAAGATCATTTAAAGGGGGGGGGGGGGATGTGACGGTCAGACTGGTTTGAATACCGGTGCCAGATACATGTAGCTCAGTTGGTAGAGCACTTGACTAGAGATTCAGAGGGCAAGGTTCGAATCCCAGTCTGTTCTGTCATTATTTCTCCCATCTTGTACATATATATCAGATCTATTCAAGTCAGTGTCAGCTACATTATGCATAAACAATTTTACCCGCTCCTAAACCACAAACTTTCTTATTAGTGGATTCAGCTTACCGCTGATTGGCTGCTGTTGCAGCAGACTTATAATATATGCACGCACAAAACACAATGAACTTATCAGAGAATGAAAAATTCATCGAGTTACTTTCAACTGTTGGAATTTGGGTATTTTTTATAAATGTATACTTGTGACAAAACATATGATTATGTGGTACATACAGCTGTAGCTTTATGAAGAAAATTTGGGTTAGACATATATATCTACCATGCAAGTATATGATATTTACTAAAACTTCCAATTTATGACGCACGAAATATACGCTACTTTTATAAAGATTGACATACATGTAATGTAACACATTCTGTGAAAAATAATCTATTAAAAATTCTTCATTAAGTTTACTCATACATGTTTTATGCTTATTACACATAGTATTGTTTTTAAAAAATGTAATTTAAAAGAAAAGAAACCAAAACCCTCGCCAAATTTATTTGCAAAATAAAAACCCGGTAGAATTGATAAAACATGGTATACCAGAAGGAAATACATGTACTTTGACGCTGTTCAGATGCAGTACAAGAAATAAACTCAGCTCTCTCTCTCTCTCAAACTCTCTCTCAATCTAATAAGTGTCTATACCTAAGAATTTTTTTTAATATTATATTATGACTTGATATGCAAATTTTTGATCCTGTACTGCCTAAATGTTATGTCATGTATTGGGATATGTAATACTTATTACACTGCATGGTCAGTGTATTTTTTCCAGAAATAATATGCATATGTTAATGTAAACACAGCTATTACTAGTACATGTATGTAAAAACAGCTAATTATTTTTTTTTTTATTTCAGCTCAAAACGAACTCTTGTTCCGACATGGCACCACATTGCTTTTACCTGTTGATTCTTGTGGGTCAGCTCCTGAGATTAACCTGTCACCTCTATCCACATGCATATTCCTTGTGTTCTACAGACTATTTACCGGTAATTCAAATTAAATCCGATAATGCATGAACAATAATGGAACTTGAAGAAAGCATCATGCCATGTTGTGGTTTGTGTTTGATAAGAAATCATGAAAACAAAATTAAGGCTGTTTAAAGAAATTCATAATTGCTGTGAAAATTTGTTTTTCAATAAAAGTATGCAATTATGTTTCCTTTATTTTTTATTTCATAAAGATATTTAGATGTGTTTACATAATTGAAAAATCCCCCCCCCCTCCCCTCTATTTAATTGTCTGCATTAAGATTACATGTAGGATATGTAAATGTACATTTGACTTTGAAATAACATCTGCTATGATAATTACTTTTGAAATGAACAAGAATCAACCTATTTCTACCTTTCTAAGGTATATATGCAGAAAAAAAGTAGAAAAACATGTCAAATTTGAACATTTTTCATGGAAATCAACTCTGTCTCCAGCTACCTGGGTGTTTGAAGTTTATTTTAATTTAAGGCAGATGTCTAACTTGTAGGTTGTATCTTACTATTTTAGCATGGTTAGAAGGAGACTAGAAATCAAAATAGATTAGATATTCACTAAATATGATTGTTAGCTTACTTTTTTTCATAAAAACAAGAAATCACAAGCAGGACAGCTGTCTATTTGTTAATTAAAATGGTGTAAATCATAAAATAAACAAATAATTAGGATCAAATTTTAGAATCATTGATGATTGTTTTCAAATATGTGTGAGAAATGACTCAAGGAAATTGCCATAAGTTTTATAAAATTAGGTTAAACATTTTTAACCATGACTTTTTATGAAAATCAAAAGATGGAGGGGGGGGGGGGGGTATACATATAAGGATATTTCTAAGTGATGTGACGCTTTTATCATGATTATATAATGTAGATGCATGTTGTATTGAATAAGGTTTCTTTTCAAAGGTGGTTGAACAACAATTGACCTCTAAAAGGTCAGGTAAAGATGTTTTACTATGGAGAACCCTGTAAATCTGTGTTTATTAATGGAAATTGGAAATGGGGGGTTCACTTAAATGGCCATATTTTTATTAAACCTCAATGGAATTTGCAATATGTAGTATTCTTTTTCTCAGAATTGCATTAGCTTTCTTATTCTAAGACAAACCGTCTTTTCATAAAATGTTAGTGTACTAATTGCATGCAGTTAAAGGTACATGTACAAGGAATAGTTTCGGATAAAGAACCGTCAATATTTTTGTAAAATTGATAGTGACTGTACTTGAAGATTTACCAGTGTTGCGTAGATTCATGAAATGAATTTTAATGTTTATCAATAGTTAATGGGATGTCTCTTGTTGGAATTGGTAAGGCCTAAAAAAAAAATAGTGTGTTTAGGGTAACACTGATGAAAAAATTAGGTTAGGTAGGTGGGGATTTTTTTTTATTTTATCTATTTTTTTTTGGCCTGAATCCTAAGAATGTTTGTTTGTTTCATATTTAAAAACATATTTTTTATTGGAAATAAGATGAAATTCACAGTCGGATAAAATCAGGCATCTAAAAATGGTAGGATCGGGCCATTTTTGTAGGTTAGGTCGGGTTACCCGAAACCCACAACTTTTTTTTTTTAGGCCTAAGCAATATTAAGGCCCCTAATTTTAAGTACATGAGAAGCAGTAATAAATTGTGAAACTTGCGGCTTTGACTGTTGTGTTGCCTTTACACAGTGAAATTGAAGGTTACAAACTGGAGGTTATATAACATAAAATGGAGGTGGATGGGATATTATATGCCTATTTAGTATGTACTGGGTATGAAGACAATAGCAAGTTTATTGTCCCCCAAGACAGCAACTATTTCATGAGGCAAAGCCAAGGGAAATAGTTGCTGAGGGGTGGGACAATAAACTTGCTATTGTCCAGATAGTCAGTTAATTGGTATATTATTGTACCGAAAAAAACTTTATTTGTCAGCGATGCAGAATTTCTTGATGATAAACAAATTAGAGTTATCAAACTTTGTATTTAATGCGGTGATCTAATTAGGTCAGAGGTGTTCCGAGTTTAAAAAGGAGGGAAATCAAATTCTGCTGATGAATGGTTTTGATGACTATTCACCATGGGCAGATAGCATGGATACTATTTCAAATTAGATAGAAAGCAAGTTTGTGTGGGCTTCTAGTGATCAGTTTGTCCGTCTGTCCATCCGAGATCGCTTGACCGGAGCATAGCTTCTCTCCCCTTGGCCCAATCTGGCTCATACCTCATCCACAGGGTTCCTTTGGGTTAAGGATGTGCTGTGACCTTGAACCATGTTGTTAGGTATAAGGTTAAGGTCATAGTAGAATTACATATATAACATCCTTGTCTGGGGCATATCTTCTCTCCCTTTGGTCCAATCTGGCTAATACTCACAGACTGTCTCTATCGTTAATCGATGTGCAGTGACCTTGCATGAAATTTCTAGGTAAAGGGTGAAATATCATATCGGATCATGCAAAAATCCTTTTCTACTAACCCCTATAGGGCTCAGACTTCACATAAGCAGAGCTTTTGAGTAAAGGGTGTGTAGTGACCTTGAACCTATTTTCAAGGTAAACTGTGAAGGTCATAGCAGAATTATATTTAAAAAATCCTTGTCTGGAGTACATCTTCTCTCCCTTTGCTCCAATCAGGCTCATACTTCACCCACATGATGCCTTTGATCAAAGGATATGCAATGACCTCCAATGATATTTGTAGATCAAGTGTCAAGGTCATATCAGATCACACAAAAATCCATATTTTAAGAGCATATATATACTCTCCTTTTAGCCCCTAATTGGCTAATATTTTGCCTAAACAGAGCTTATTGGTTAATGGCGTGCAGTGACCTTGAACCATGTCAATGTGAAGGTCATAGCAGATCTTAATAAAATTAGTTTTAGACAGTAGATTATTTCCCGGATATGCTTAATCTTGGTCAGATTCAACAAAAATGCCTATATGTTAGGGGCAATGAAACAGCTAAATGCCAGCTGGAAAAATTTCAAGTTATAGGTCAAGGTCAAAGCAAAATTCTCTAAAATAACATCAGCGGGGCCCTTTGAAATGTTCACCATCAATAGTAATTTTAAATAAAAATATTCACAGAGGAATAATAAAATTAAGTAAACTATACATCGATAAGTTTCTGACAATTGATGATGCAACAAGCACATAGTACGAAAGGTCAACCCTTTGAAAAGCAGTGTAGAGGAAATGTTGCTCAGAATTATGTTTTAAACAAAATTGATTTTTTACGGACATTTTAATTTTGCATTCTGGGTTAAGAAATTAGATGTTAGTTCCAGGTAAAGTTAACTTTTACCTAAAATGAAGTCAAATTTGTTAAGTCGTACTTAAAACCATTCGGATTTTGTTAAGTCATACCAAGAATCATTCGATTTTTAAAATCTTTTTTGTACCTAAGTTACTTTTGTCATTAGATTAAGAACACTGCTTCTTAGAGGTACTTCTAGCATTACTTTCGACATTAGCGGAAAACCCACTCGTTGCTTTGCAACGAGCTTTGCTCTAGTTATTCTTTTTTTTCTTTTTCTGACTTTTTTGGAGCGTCATTTCTCAAAAACTACCCAACCGATTTGCACGAAATTTGCAGGAGTGATAGAACAATGTCGTCGCTACATATTATTAAATTTTCAAATGATGATGTCACTTCCGGTTTCAGATATAGACGATTTTGTAAATTTTTAAGGGTCATTTTGTCCACGCATCTTCTCCGAAAGTAATCAAGATAGAAGCTTGAATTTTTCAGGGATTGTAGATGAGTGTCTGTAGATGTACCCCCATGCTTCCAATTATGAAAATTGCTCATGGCCTTGAAGCTCGCCTAAACCTGAAAATTAGCACCAAATTTTTTCACGAAATTTTTGCACATTTTCTGTAATACCTTTCGATGTGTACATATTTTGTTAAAACATGTAATGCAAAAGTTGTTTCAATTTACAAGGGCTTTCATTTGATATGAGGAAAAAGGGGCTGACCCCTCAAATTAGGGGCCAAGAGGGCTCTAAAGTCTTCTTACAATAACTCTTTACTGAACAATAATTTGTTATTAGTTATAGAAGCAAAAACGTTCATTGTACAGCTGTTAATCTATACAGTACAATATTTTAGCCATATGTTACGTAATTAGGGGCTTCAAGGGGCCAGAAGTTCAAAACTTTGATCATTAATATCTGAAAAAGGAGAAATATTTTTAAACGCAATGTAGAACAAAAGTTGCTCAAAATAATATTCTGTACAATATGCAACCTTAAATGTTTTTGTTTATGACCCCATTAAGGAGTTAAAGGGTCGGCCCCTAAAACACATTTGTACAGATATCTCAAGAACCGTTAACATTATGTGAACACTTGTAAAACAAAATATGTTTATATTTTCGAGACCTTTCATTTGATATCAAGAAAAAGGGGCTGGCCCCTCACATTAGGGACCAAGAGGGCTCTAATATCTTCTTACAATAACTCTTTACTGAACAATAATTTGTTATCAATTATAGAAGCAAAAATGTTCATTGTGCTGCTGTTTCTCTAAACAGTACCATACTTAAGTCATATATTACGTAATTAGGGGTTTCAAGGGGCCAGAATTCAAAACTTTGATCATTAATATCTGAAAAAGGATAAATATTTTGTAAAGCAATGTAGAACAAAAATTGTTCAAAATAATGTTCTGCACAATATGATACCAAAAGTTTTGTTGTTAGTGGCCCCGGTAAGGGGTTAAATGGTTGGCCCCTAAAACACAGTTGTTTAGATATCTCAAGAACGGTTTACAATTCGTGAACACTTGTAGAACAAAATTTGTTTATATTAACGAGTACTTTAATTTGATAACAAGAAAAAGGGGCTGAACCCTCAAATTAGGGGTCAGGAGGGCTACTAAGTCTTTTTATAATAACTCTTTTCTGACCAATAATTTGATATTAATAATGAAGCAGCAATGAAGCTTTTATTAAGCTTAATTTAAAACTGAAATCCGTTTTAAAATCGGACGATGTACTACAGAGAAATTGGGGTTTAAAAATTGAGTTTTCCGGAAATTTTGATTCCGCGTCCTTGGTTTAAATAAATAGCGTAATGTTCAGAGTAAAATTAACTCATACCAAAAATAATTGCTAAGTCGTAATTGATCACATTCGGATTTTTTTTGTTAAGTCGTTCTTGAAATTGGAAAGGTTTTTTTTAAATCGTACTTAAAATCATTCGTATTTTGTTAAGTCGTACCAGGAATAATTCGATTTTTTTCATCTTTTTATTTTAGTTACTCTTGTAATTGGTTAAAGAGCTCTGCTTCGTACAGGAACTTCCAGCTTTACTTCCGACACTTACGGAAGACCCACTCGTTGCTTTGCAACGAGCTTTGCTCTAGTTCTTATTATTCTTTTTTTTCTTTTTCTGACTTTTTTGGAGCGTCATTTCTCAAAAACTACCCAACCGATTTGCACGAAATTTTCAGGAGTGATAGAACAACGTCGTCGCTACATATTATCAAATTTTCAAATGATGATGTCACTTCCGGTTTCAGATATAGACGATTTTGTAAATTTTTAAGGGTCATTTTGTCCACGCATCTCCTCCGAAACTAATCAAGGTAGAAGCTTAAAATTTTCAGGGATTGTAGATAAATGTCTGTAGATGTACCCCCATGCTTCCAATTATGAAAATTGCTCAAGGCCTTGAAGCTCGCCTGAACCTGAAAATTAGCATCAAATTTTTTCACGAAATTTTTGCACATTTTCTGTAATACCTTTCGATGTGTACATATTTTGTTATAACATGTAATGCAAAAGTTGTTTTAATTTTGAAGGGCTTTCATTTGGTATCAACAAAAAGGGGCTGACCCCTCAAATTAGGGGCCAAGAGGGCTCTAAATTCTTCCTACAATAACTCTTTACTGAACAATAATTTGTTATTAGTTATAAAAGCAAAAATGTTCATTGTACAGCTGTTTATCTATACCGTACCATATTTAAGCCATATGTTACGTAATTAGGGTCTTCAAGGGGCCAGAAGTTCAAAACTTTGATCATTATTATCTGAAAAAGGAGAAATATTTTTAAAAGCAATGTAGAACAAAAGTTGCTCAAAAAATTGTTCTGTACAATATGCAACCTTAAATGTTTTTGATTATGATCCCATTTAGGAGTTAAAGGGTCGGCCCCTAAAATACATTTGTACATATATCTCAAGAACCGTTAACATTTCGTGAACACTTGTAAAACAAAATATGTTTATATTTTCGAGACCTTTCATTTGATATCAAGTAAAAGGGGCTGGCCCCTCACATTAGGGGCCAAAAGGGCTCTAATGTCTTCTTACAATAACTTTTTACTGAACAATTATTTGTTATTAATTATAGAAGCAAAAATGTTCATTGTGCAGCTGTTTATCTATATAGTACCATACTTAAGTCTTATATTACGTAATTAGGGGTTAAAAGGGGCCAGAATTCAAAACTTTGATCATTAATATCTGAAAAAGGATAAATATTTTGAAAAGGAATGTAGAACAAAAATTGTTCAAAATAATGTTCTGAACAATACGATACCAAACATTTGGTTGTTAGTGGCCCCGGTAAGGGGTTAAAGGGTCGGCCCCTAAAACACATTTGTTTAGATATGTCGAGAACGGTTTACAATTCGTGAACTCTTGTAGAACAAAATATGTTTATATTAATGAGTACTTTTATTTGATATCAAGAAATAGGGGCTGGCCCCTCAAATTAGGGGTCAGGAGGGCTACTAAGTCTTTTTATAATAACTTTATTCTGACCAATAATTTGATATTAATCATGAAGCAGCAAAAAAGCTTTTATTAAGCTTAATTTAAAACTGAAATCCGTTTTAAAATCGGACGATGCACTACAGAGAAATCGGGGTTTAAAAATTGAGTTTTCCGGAAATTTTGATGTCGCGTTCTTGGTTTAAAAAATAGTGCAAAATTCACACTGAAAATAACTTCTACTGAAAATAATTCGTCCTGATCATGAAACTATATAAAAAACATAAAATTATGTGCATATTGTAGAGTTTTCAAAGCTTAATACAAAACTGAAATTCGTTTTAAAATCGGATGATGCATTGCAGAGAGATCGGGTTTTAAATATTGATTTTTCCGGAAATTTTGATTCCGTGTTATTGGTTTGAAAAATAGTGCATAATTCACACTGAAAGTAACTCCTTCTGAAAACCGTTCGTACAGGTCATAAAACCGAACTCCTTTTTTTAAATGTTAATCAGAGTGTTTATCGAAACAATTTCCTTATTTCGTTCGATAATTACGTTGTTAGTTTTTATTATAGTCTTTTTAGTCTTAATCGAAATAATTATCGTACGATTCCCCATGTCAACTCGCCATGTTTTAACAACAGCTGATAGCGGTTTGTCTACATTTTTAAAAGAAGCATGGCCTGCAAGACATCGATAGTGGAAATTTCAGCTCATCTAACGTATGACAGATCATAAAGGTATGTTTCAATACAGGATATGTCGTACTGACTTTTTCTTTTCAAAGTATTTGCACTTTTCAATCTAATCCGAGATTCCTCTGACTCTAACCTCCGCTTTTGAAGTACGTCACAATATAAAAGCGGGCGTTAGAGTAAGAGGAATCTCGGAATATTATATGTCCAGTGTATTTTCACGGGTATGTTTTGCACACCATCTTTTGAATTTCTATTTGTTATTATGTATATGTATGTCTTACTTTGTATTGAACAACACACCGCACACTGTAAAACAGTGCATTTTGAAGCGGTGGGAGTCTTAAGGTACACAAGAATAGAATGTTGTAATTGGAGTGCATGTTTGCATGATGATAACTTTGCCCTAAATATTTGAATATAGCAGATCTTTACCATATCGCCTTCATTTAATTTATAAATTAAAAAACTCAGGCTTGTGTTTAATTAAATAAATATATTTGACATAGTAAATATTCAATCTAATTAAAATTAGACCTTTTGTCTCTCTCTCTGTTATATATGGTTATTGCTTGTGTAACGAGCATGTAAAACAGGGTGCTAGATGAAAAGTCTCAAATTTCGTATTATATCAAGCTCAGATTTTAGGTCAATGTTCCATGATATCTATTAAACAGTCTTCTCAAGATATAAGTATTTCACAGAATCATTGTAATTTGAGAGATTAGTTTATCTTTTATACATATTGATTCATTTTAGGTAAGCTTTACATGCATATCACATCTATATAGTATGTAAATAATTTTACTGCATGTGCCTTAGATATCTCTCTCTCTCTCTCTCTCTCTCTCTCTCTCTCTCTCTCTCTCTCTCTCTCTCTCTCTCTCTCTCTCTCTCAAATTTTTTATCTTGGCAAAGTGTCAGAGGGCAACTTAATTTTGTGACAAAAATATCTCGGTCTTGTAAAAGAAATCTAAAGTGGATTGAATTTTAAAATGAGCATGCTCCTATTATCAATCCCTCATTTTTTCAATGTGCAACCAAAATCCAAAGCTTTGTAAAATTGTTCCTGGAATTTTCTGCGCATTATACATAGTATTGTTTTCAAAACATAACTCATAAGAAAAAAAAAAAAACCTCGCTAAATTTATTCGCAAAAAACCCCAGTAGAATTGACAAAACATGGTATACATGTAGCAGAAGCTTATGCTTTGACGCTGTTCAGATTGGTAATACATGTATTCCTTTGTAGTTTATGAATTGAAATATTGCTGTTGCACTACAAGTAAAACAAACTCTCTCTCTCTTGCTCTTGCTCTCGCTCTCTCTCAATCTGATATGTCTACACCCAAGAAATTTTTTTAATGTTATGATATTATGACTTGATATGCACATTTTTGTTTTTGTACTGCCTAAATGTTAATGTCATGTATTTGGATATGTCATACTTATAACACTGCATGGTCAGTTTATTTTTTCCAAAAACATTATGTATATGTTAGTGTAAGCACAGCTATTACAAGTACATGTATTTTAACTCAGCTAATTTTTTTTTTTTCATTTCAGCTCAAAACGAACTCTTGTTACCACATTACTTTTACCTGTTGATTCGTATGGTTTCAGCTCTTGAGGTTAACCTGTCACCTCTACCCACATGCATAGTCCTTGTGTTCTACAGACTATCTACCGGTATTTCAAATTAAAAAGGATAATGCATGAACAATAATGGAACTTTAAGAAAGCATCATGCCCTATTGTGGTTTGTTCATGTTTGATAAGAAATTATAAAAAACCAAAATTAAGGCTGTTTAAAGAAATATGATTGTTGTGAAAATTTGTTTTTCAATGAAAGTATGCAATTATATTTCCTTCATTTTTTATTTTATAAAGATATTTAGATGTCTTTACATAATTGAAAAATCACCCAACTATTTCCAATTGTCTCCATTAAGATTACATGTAGGATATGTAAATGTACATTTGACTTTTGAATAACACCTGCAATGATAATTACTTTTGAAATGAGCAAGAAACAATCTCTTTTCATCCTTTTAAGGTATATGTGCATTAAAAAAAGTGGACACAACATGTCAAATTTTAACATTTTTAATGGAATTCTCCTCCGCCTCCAGCTACCCGGGTGTGTTTGAAATTAATTTTATTTAAGGCAGATGTTGAACTTGTTGATCTTACTGTTTTAGCATGGTTAAAAAGAGACAAGAAACCAGAATAGATTAGATATTCAATAAATATGATTGTTAGCTTACCTTTTTTCATGGAAAAAAGAAATCACATGCAAGAATACATGTCTATTTAATTATTAAAATGCTACAAATCATTCAAGAAACAAAAAAGATCAAATTTTAGTATCATTAATGATTGTTTTCAAATATGTGTGAGAAATGACTCAAAGAAATTGCCACAAGTTTCATAAAATTAGGTAAAAGATTTCAAACCATGACTTTTTATGAAAATCAAAAGATAGGGGGAGGGTATACATGTAAGGGTATTTCTAAGTGATGTGATGCTTTTATCAAGATAATATCATGTAGATGTATGTTGTATTGAATAAGGTTTCTTATTAATGGTGGTTGAAAAATAATTGACCTCTAAAAGGTCAGGTAAAGATGTTTTACTATGGAGAACCCTGTAAATCTGTGTTGAGTAAAAGAAATTAAATATGGTGGGTTCACTTAAATGGCCATATGTTTATTAAACCTCAATGGAATTGTCAATATGTAGTATACTTTTTTCTCAGAATTGCATTAGCTTTCTTATTCTAAGACAAGACATCTGTTCATAAATGTACTAAGTTAAAGGAAGCAAGGGACAGATTCGGATAAAGTACCCGTTAATATTTTTGTAAATTAAGGTACATCACTACACCTAGACTTATACTTTTTAAGACACTACGTCACAAGATGGCGATTTAAATGTTTTGTTGAACTCTTCATATCGTTTGATTGGGTTGTATATTGTCATAGCTCAATGGTTAAAGTATTGGGTTTCTAAACCATTCGAGTTCGAGTCTGCCTAGAGCTTTTGTTACTGTTTATTGAATTAAATTTTTAAAAATGTACTTGTTCATTTAAAATTGCACATTTTTGCCTATTTGACTTAAACACTTCTTATCAATTATGATATCTATCATTATCAAGTAATTTTCTGCTGATTTGTCAATTGAGAAAATATTTCAAGGTGTTTTGAGCCACCTTAAGAGATGCTGTACTTGCATAGGCGTCGGAACTGGGGGGGCTAGGGGGGGCTTAGCCCCCCCACATTTTTTGCAAAGTTATACCTAACCATTAGAAACATAGCATGATAGAGGGTTCAGCCCCCCCCCCCCCCCCCCCACTTTTTCTCGCAGGAAAGATTATTGTTCCTAAATTTACCTTGAAAGATTGAAAACTTAGAAAAAAAAATTTGGGTAAGTAATTTTTTTTTTTTTGGGAGTATAGGTATACTCCCCCCCCCCCCCCCCCCCCCACGGAATAGGAATTCCATGATTTTGGGAATTACTTTTTTCTCAATATTTCTGAGGATTAGTCTAGCCCCCCCCACTTTCAATTTGCTTCCGACGCCTATGACTTGAAAGCTTATGAGTGTTGCTAAGATTCATAAAATGAATTTTAATGATTATCATTAGAGGGATCTCCCTTGTTGGAATTGGTATGCAATATGAAGGCCCCTAATGTTTAATAAGTACATGAGAATTGAATGGTGAAACTTGCGGCTAAGACTGTTGTGTTGACTATACACTGTGAAATTGCAGGTTACAAATGGGAGGTTAAATAACTCGAAATTTATGTGGATGGGACATTATATACCTAATTACTGGGTATGAGGATGATAGCAAGTTTATTGTCTTCCAAGACAGCCACTATTTCATGGGGCGAAGCCAAGTGAAATAGTTGCTGTTGAGGGGGACAATAAACTTTCTGTCATCCAAATAGTCAGTAAATAGCTATAGGTATTTTAATTATTATTCTGAAGAAAACTTTATTTGTTGGCGATGCAGAATTTCTTGATTATTAACAAATTAGAATTATCGGACTTTGAATTTAAAGTTGTGATCGGATTATATCAGAGGTGTTCCGAGTTTAAAAAGGAGGGAAATCGTATGCTGCCGGTGAATACTTTCGTTGACTATTCACCATGGACAGATACCATAGAAACTATTTCACAGTTAGATGGAATAGCATGTTTAATCATTTTAATTTTACATAGGAAATATTCACAGAAATATAATAAACTGTACATTGGTAAGTTTCTGACATTTGATGGTGCAACAAGCACACAGTTTGGAAGGTCAAAGGTGACATCTTTTGTTTCTGACTCCTTTTCGGCTTTATAACTCAAAAAGTTTTTAACCGATTGAAATGAAACTTTCAGAGATTGTGTGCAACTATTATGCCTCAAAAATTCCAAAGTTTCTTTGAAAACGTCACTTCAGTTTTTACGTTACGTCATTTATAAAATTTTAATAAAGTCATTTTGATGACTTCGATGTTTCATGAAAACGCTTTGAGATAGAGGCTTGGAATTTTCAATGGTAATAATTTTGTCGATTTACCACTGTAATAAGGCTGGAAATGAAAATCTGTCTCTTCTGGTCGAATCCGGAAGTGAATCAATTTTTCGAAAAATTGAATTTTTTTATCAAATCAAAAATGAACATGTGTTTTGTATAGCTTATTAAGCTGAATCTAACACTGAAAACCGTTTTAAAATTGGACGATGCATTACAGAGATATCGGGGTTTAAAAATTGATTTTTCCGGAAATTTTGATTCCGCATCCTTGGTTTAAAAAATAGCGAAATGTTTTAAAGTAATATTAACTCGTACCAAAAATAATTGTTAAGTCGTACTTGAACACATTCGGATTTTTTTTGTTAAGTCGTTCTTGAAATCAGAAAGGTTTTTGTTAAGTCGTACTTAAAATCATTCGGATTTTGTTATGTCGTACCAGGAACAATTAGATATTTTCATCTTAGTAACTCTTGTTATTGGTTCAAGAGCTTTGCTTCTTACAGGAACTTCCAGCTTTACTTCCGACATTAACGGAAGACCCACTCGTTGCTTTGCAACGAGCTTTGCTCTAGTTTTTTTATATAATTATGATAAAAACAAATAATTCATGGAATATGTTATTCACATGCATGCAGAGATATTAATTTAATCCTGTACGAAATCCGCCAAGTATTTGGGTCTCTGTCTTGTTCTTTTTCCTCTTGTTATATCCTGATTTGTTCTATCTGCAGAATTGGAGTCTGAACTAGCACTCTGATGATGCATCAGAATATCCGACGCATCATCCCTAGCATTGAAAAGGTTAATAAAATCAGAAACTTTATCTTCAGACTCCAAAGCTGCATTTAGAGATTCCTCACTTGTCTTTGATTCTTTGTCATTCTCATCAAAAATTTTATTTCTGATTCTTTTAACCCAGCCGGGATAATCCAGATCTTGACAAAGTTTGATGCGGTCATGATGTACAACAGTTTCTCTATTTCTCTTATCAATGATCTTAAATAAGACAGGTGATTTGACTTCAGTTACAATGTATGGACCCTTCCAAGGTGATCTTAGTTTTGAACTTTGACCCACTTTTGTAGCTGAATCTATTCTAAGAACAACATATCTCCAATATTATATGTATTTTGATACAATTTTGTGTCATAATAGCGTTTTTGTCTATTTTGAGCTTTGCCAATATTATCATGTGCAATTTGATGACATTCTGTTAAGTTTGTTCTTAGGTCCTGTACATACTCAGGAGCTTCTTTCTCTGGATTGTTTAAGTCACATGTACCTAAAATTAAATCTATAGGTTGGGTTGTCTCCCTTCCAAGGAACATAAAATTTGGTGTGAATTCAGTCTGTCTGTTTTCTGTTGCTCTAATGGCACCTGCAATCTGTTGCAAATGAAGATCCCATTCATGTTGTTTGTTCTTAAGATAGCGGATTGCTTGTAATACTGAACGATTATATCTTTCCACTTGACCATTAGATTGCGGGTGGTAGGGTGTTGTTCGCGTTTTAGCTATTTGTAACAGATGACAGTTTTTGCATAAGTACACCATCTACATTCTTTCCTTGACCTGAGTGAATTTCTGTGGGACAACCATACTTAGATATAAAATTATCAACCACAGCTTTTGCTATTGTTTCAGAATTTTGATTTGGTATTGGGACAATTTCTAACCATTTGGTAAATTGATCAATGATCATCAAGATATATTTGTTATCATTTTTCGTTACAGGTAAAGGCCCTAGTATATCAATGTGTACACGCTGCAGTGGATACCCTGCATGATACTGACCTAAAGCTGCCTTAGCTTTGATGTTTGGCTTTTTGTTTTTGTTACAAACACTACAATTCTGAACATAAAGTTTTGAATCTTGAGACATGCCATACCAAATTGCACATTGTTTTAATTTTTCATAAGTTTTGGTTTGACCTAAATGTCCTGCTGTTCTGTTGTCATGACATTGTTTTAAAATTTCAGGTTGCATCTTTTTCGGAACGACAAATAAATACCTTGTATGTATATGGTCTTCCCATAAATAGTACAGTACACCATTTTTTACCTGTAATTGTGATTCACATGCTCACAAATATCTAACACTGGGACTACTAAGAGATAACTCTTTCTGAGATGGTTTTATCCCAGACTCTAACCATGTCTTAATCTTGTAAAGATCATAATCTTTATCTTGTTCTTCAGCTAACTCCTCTGGAATAAACATATCTGACAAACCTAGAGGAATTGCATTCAAATTGTCAACTGATCTTATTGTCAAGGGAACAACATAATCTATGTCATTTTCAAAAGTAGACCATTGTTGTTTTGCTCGCTTACAAAAATGGCAACCACCACAAGGTAATTGATTTAACTCTACCCCAGGCTTATAGGCATTACAAAGGTTCAAATCATCTGGAATTCTCGACAGGGCATCAGCATTGCCATGATTTTTACCAGGCCGATGTTGTAAAATAATGTTATATTGAGACAATTCCTCAATCCAGCGTGCAAGTTGACCCTCAATGTTTTTGAAGTTCAAAAGCCAGATTAAACTATTGTGGTCAGTTCTTAAAATGAATGTATTTCCTAACAAAAAACGTCTGAATTGTCTTGTAAAGGTAATTATTGCTAGGAGTTCTTTTCTGGTGGTACAATATTTTCTCTGGGCTGGTGTCAACACTTTACTTGCAAAACATACAATTTGTTCTTTACCATTCTGAATTTGACATAATTCAGCACCAACTGAATTATCTGAGGCATCTGTATCTAAAACAAAAGTATCTTTTGAATTTGGATATGCTAATGTCAATGCCTCAATGATGCATTGTTTAATGATATCAAATGCAATCTGATTCTCATCTGACCATGTAAATTTTGACTTTTTAGATGTTTTCACTAGTTGATACAGGGTATGTGTAATTTCAGCATAACCTTTTACATGATTTCTATGGTAGTTTGCAAATCCAAGAAAAGACTCTAATTGTTTTGTATCTTTTGGTATTGGCCACTTCTTAATTATTTCAATACTTTCAGGATTGACTGATATACCATTTTGACTGACTAACTTCCCTAGAAATTTTATCTCTGTCTGATAAAGTTCACATTTCTGAGCTTTTAATTTCAAATTGAACTTTTCAAATCTAGAAATGACAGAAGACAGATTCCTAGTATGAGAAAGCATGTCCCTACCTAGAATAATGACATCATCTAAGTAAGCTAAGCACTCTTTCCATGTTAGACCTCTTAAAACTTCTTGAATAACTCTACTGAAAGTAGCTGGACTATTGCATAGTCCAAAAGGTAATCTAACATGTTCATATAAGCCATATTTGGTGGTAAATGCAGTTTTGTGTCTATCTCTTTCATCGACTAAAACTTGCCAACAACCAGAAGCCATATCCAGTGAACTGAAAAAGGTATTTCCCCCTAGTGTATCTATACAATCTTGTATATTTGGAATGGGGAATGCATCTTTTGTTGTTACTTTATTGAGGGCCCTGTAATCAATACAAAATCTCATTTTCCCATCTTTTTTTCTCACTAATACAGGGGGAGATGCCCATTCTGAAATTGAGGGTTGAATAATGCCTTTTTCAAGCATTTGATCGATGTAACTCTTTTCTTCATTTTCAAAACCCATTGGTGTTCTACGAAGCTTTTGTTTGATAGGTCTTCCTTCGTCAGTGTTAATTTAATGTGTTATCTCCCCATTAAATAGCCCTAAATCAAAATCGTCTTTCGCAAAAACATGTTGGAATCTATTTAACAAAGAGAAAACTTCATGATGATCTTTCTTATCTAGATTTGTAATTGATCTCTCATATAAATCTTGCATGTGCATAGGTAACTGAGATGTTAAATTGTCTGAGGATGGGTTTTTAGCAGATGTATCTACCTCAATTTTATTGAGAGAAAATTCTTCTTCATCTTCCATAGAGATTAACTCATTTATTTCCATACCAAAACCTACATTCTTACCCTTTTTGAATGTTATGAATCTATCTGTAGGGTTTCGAAAAGAAATTTTTGTTTGTCCCGCACTAATTACAGAATTGGGTGGTAATAACCCATCTGAAATATTTTTGTCTGTCTCAACACAAAGTAAATCTTTGAAGGGTTTGTCAATCTGAACGGGTATAAATTTAACTGATTGTGGTGGTATAACAGTTCTTTTCTGCAATGAAACTCTATATATCTCAACATCATTCTTTGAACCCTCTGTTTTGATTTTGGTAATAGGTATTAATGCTTTATCTACTGTCAGAGTAAAGTTTTCCAAATTGATGATGCAATTGTGAGCTCTCAAAAAATCTAAACCAAGTAATAAAGAATCTGCTATTTCTCCCACTACAACATCCCATCTTTGTTCTGTAGGCCCTATTCTTAACTTGACCTGTTCTGCTATTTTGCCATTAATGATGTTATTTTTTCCTGCTCCTTTTAGTATGATATCTTTCTGAAGTAGGGGCTTTGGTTTTAAACTCTCAAAAAGTTCATAATTCATGACAGTTACTTGGGCAGCAGTATCTATAACAGCATTGATTGTTTTGTTGTTTACAATACAGGGAACATAGAGAGTGTTTTTCAATTTGTTTTTGTTCCTGTAAAGTTCTTTTTCTATGGTTTTAAATTTTACTTTAGGAGGAGGCCTATCTGATGTATCTGAGTAGGTTGAAGAATGGCCTACATCTCCAACCGATTGAAATTTAAAGGCTTTGTCTGAGGTGACGGTGACCTATTCTTAGACTGAAATGGTAAACTACTACTTTTACTGATAGGGCATTCTCTCGCAAAGTGCCCTTCTTGGTCACACTTAAAACAAGCTTGTTTTCTAGGACTGCTAGAAGGAGATCTAAACATTCTTGTATTTTCTCTACTGTTTGATCTAGACCTGTTTGTTCTAAGAATTTGAAGAATATCATGAATATTGTTTTTCATTTCCCGATTATCTTCTTCAATTCTTTTGACCCTTGATTCTAATTTGGAGAGTCTTGTCTGATCTGTGAATTGATTTGATGTTTGTTTTGTATTGTAAACAGCCATAACTTTGCTTATGTTTTCATCATCATCCTCACTCTCACTTTCAGAACTCTCAAACTTTACCCTTCTTGTCTCAGACTTTCTCACACCTAGTATTAATTTTTGGTTTGTGACTGCAGTTTTCATGTATTGTGTTGCCATATCTAGTGTAAGTGGGTTCTTGTCCATGGCAATGAGGGCAGCTTGTTTGTTGTAACAACCTCTCAAGAACGCATCTATGGCCACGGTTTGGCGGCAGTCTTCTGGTGTGTCTGGGTATCCATCAGTGGTCATCTCTAGAACTTTGTCTGCAAACTCTTCAACTGTCTCCTCAGAACCTTGTTTGACATCTTGCAGTTGTCGTCTGATAATGTGGGGAAGGTCTTTTTTCCCAAACCGTTCATCAAGCTTTGCACTCAGCTTTTTGAAACTTTTCTGGTCTGAAATTGGTCTAGAGCTGAAATATTTCAAAGCTTTGTCTCCGAGGCATTCAATCAATTTGTCCAGCTTTTGTTCTTCGGACCATTTATACCGGGATGAAATGTGGTTGAACTGTGTGAAGAAAGGTTTCCAGTCATTTTTTCCCTCAAATGTTGACATCTTTGGTGGACTAGGACCCTTTGACTGAAGCGTATCTGCAAATCCAGTTGGGTTTGTTGATGATTTCCAATACACCCCATGTGGTGTCAGCTTGTCGACTTCCCTGTTGATCTTTTCATCTTCGAGTTGTTTTAGCTTATTTTCTATCTGTTGCATTTTGTTTATCCACTTACTGTCTTGGTCAACTAGTCTTTGTTTCATGAGTGCAAGTTCATCGTCCTTAACAGTCATTGTTTTACTAATTGTCTTTTCATAATGAGATTTTGTGTTTTCTAATTCTGTTTGAAATTTTTGTTGTAATTTATTCAGTCGTTCTTCATGTTCTAATGTCAAAGTCTTTTCTAAAGAATCTAATTGTTTTTGTCTAGCAGTAATGTCTTTTTCAGATTGTGCAATTTAAATGTCCCTTCTTTCTATGTCTTTTGCTTGTCTGAGAATTTCTGCTTGTAACTTAGATACTTGACTTGACAGATCTTCAACATTCAAGTGTGTTTTTTCTTGTTGTTTCACTCTCTCTCTGAAAACAATCACACCCTTACTCACAAGGGGATCCCAGATTGTGTTTGGAAGTGTTGACATTGTTTTTAGGTCTTCTTATGACAAAGAGCCCCTCTCATCTCTCAACTTAACAATAGCCCCAGCCCTTTTTTCTCCAATGTTTGGAATTGATTTTAATTCTGCCAAATTGGCATTGTTTATGTCTACAGGGTTTGAACTACTAGCCATCTTAATTTATTAATGAACACCAATAAAGACAGAAGAAATAGACGTACTGTTGACTTCTCTATCAGAAAATCCGACAGAAAAATCTCGAGTGAATTTTGTTTTTAAATTTGTTATCAGAAAATCCGACAACAAAATATGTAATTTGTAAGAAGAAGATACGAAATGAAAGAAAACCCCAAATGACATAAATCAAAACAAATATTTTAATTGATAACACCTTACGAATTCACAAAGAAAAAATATTTGGCGCGAAATCCAAATACACAAATTACACTTCACCGATCGAATAATCCTGCCGACAACGCCAATGTTGTGAAGTGATGTTAGTAATTGGATTTATTTATTGGTTAGTATTAAACGTGACAAGTGGTGAGGGGTAACTTAAAGTTACTACCCACCTGAGTTGTGTCTTGAATAGCCTAGCCGACCGGGGGACGTCTTTACTATTTCAGGTTCTGTTCACAACTGAGGAATAATCAATCAGCTGATCGGAATGCCGAACCCGATCTTAATTACATATACTACAATATTGATATTGTGTATTTTATGCTTGCTTTATCTTGTTAAATTGGGATATTTGCAAATTGTTGGTGTCCGAAATTTGTGTCTTGGCATCAAAGGAAACTTAAAGTTAGAATTTAAATAAATTAAAGGTATCTCCAAGATATTGTATAATGTTAATCCCTAAATTATGGGTGGGTAGATATAAAATGATTTAATGAATTCCTAAGTTTAATGGGATGGCAGTACAAATATTATGAATAATTATAAGCATTAAGACCCTTTTAAACTTCTTTAACCCGTTCTTTATCTGAAAGTTCTTTATCCCCCAAACCGTTTGGAAGTCCCGTTTAGGTCTCGATCCTCCCACTTTATATATTGCTTAAACCTACATGTATATAAAACAAAATTATTAATTTCACAATAATGTTTCATAAGTAAAATATTAAAACTGCATGGTCCGATTATATATCAAATTTTGTGTACGCTTTAAATGATGGTTTTGCTTAGTGTGTGTATAATAATAGACCTTGCAGTAGTTTTCACGGTCAATTAAGCAAAAAATCAATGAAAATATTATGTTCAATATTTTGTAACAAAACAAACAACATAAAAGGGTATTTTGTTATTTCGCTTCATGTTAAAATTCGCACCTGACGACGAGACTGATATGGTTGTGTTACGACTTTGACATCGCTATAAATAAAGGTCATAATGTTTAGGCATATTAAAAATAAACCCGTGTACATTTTGTTTGCTAATATGTCTGAGGTTTGCTTTGTTTACAATCAATGCATAGCACGCAGATTGGATAAACCTAATCATTCAGGGGACGATATCAAATGGTTCTCTTTTCTAAACATTCCCATGATGCATTTTGGTTTGTTTTTTCGCTTGCCCAAAAAGAAGTTATTGAATATTTCTAAATTTGAAAAGAGGCCGATTCTGCTGATGTAAATAAGAGAAAGCACATAACTTAAATAATTGGATTGTATGGAAAACTATCTGATACTGTTATAACAACAACAGAAAACGACAGCTTTAACAATTGATAAATAAAATAGATCATTGTCATTGATTCCCAGAATTAATGATTAGAGACATATCTTGCTCTGCCGTGACAGATCTGCCCATGTGCTGAACCCAACTGACTGTGCAAACAGCTGAGCCCGCTATTTATTGGCATCGGGATCGATATTTGTATCGCCATGTTAACATGTTAACATGCAAATACCTGCCATAGTTGGAGCAATACAGTTTACAACAGAGAATTTAATCACGCAAAAAAACGCTGTAGCAAGAAAATAACATGTATCATTCGTATAACCAATTCTTTATTGGAAATAGTGACTGGAAAACATAAAGTTAACTTTACATTACGATGAACATGGGAAGACACAACTGACCAGTAATGCTGTCGAAGAAATTCGGGATGGTTTCCCACCGATATTTCTGACAATAGGTTTAGTCTAAATTTTAAGCAAAACCTTTCAGGTACTTCAGATTTACATTTGTCGTATGTCCTTTAGATTAACACTTGTTTTGGACGGAATAGCGCAATCTGCAATTCGTTCATTATCAATGCATCGAGTTTCCACATTGGACACGTTTTCACATCCTTGAGCTATTTCGCCAAAGGACAGGTAATAGCTTCCAATAACAACCCAAGTAGATCTTCTCTACTAAGTTAGAAATTACGCCCTTCACTTTGCTTTTTTCTCCTTCCTTCGATAATACACAATCTGTGCAGTTAAAACTATATTGAGAATACTGGCTTGAACGAAAGTGAGAATCATGATTTTGTCCATCGTAAGGAGAAGGGAGGAGGTAAATCTCCCGAAGCTCTGAAACATACTGAGGAAGGTGGAGGCGGCGGATAGCTGACCCGTGCCATGGTTTCTGTAGTTTGTGTAAATCTGCATAACCTACAAAATAAACACGTGCGTAAGTCAGTATTGTGGGAGAATAAGATACAGTACATGATTCAACAACTCCTACAAAAGACAAATATTGATCTACAATTATATAAAGGTATAATCAATAATTTTCATTATCAAAATAAGAAGAATAACTTTTTAAAAACTGCAATTTCGCGCGTACCATCAAATTTGTTATTCACAGAGTAAAAGGTGGATGATTTATACAACCTTCATTGGTCTTAGACATGCATTTACATAACCAAATATTGAGACGACATTTCTTTTTATTT